>NW_016814950.1:120412-142519 GCF_001698545.2 Rhinopithecus bieti | reverse complement strand
AAAAAAAAAAAAAAAAAAAAAAAAAAGGCAGATGTAGCTGGACACGGTGGCTCATGCCTATAATCCCAGAACTTTGGGAGGCTCAGGCAGGTAGATCACTTAAGGTCAGGAATTCGAGACCAGCCTGGCCAACATGGTGAAACCCCATCTCTACTAAAAATACAAAAATTAACCAGACACGGTGGCGTCCGCCTGTAACCCCAGCTACTGGGGAAGCTGAAGCAGGAAAATCACTTAACCTCAGAGGCAGAGGCTGCAGCAAGCCAAGATTGCGCCCCTGCACTCCAGCCTGGGTGACAGAGCAAAACTCTGTCTCAAAAAAAGAAAAAGAAAAAGAAAAAAGAAAAAAGAAAAGAAAAGAGGCCAGGTGCAGTGGCTCATGCCTGTAATCCCAGCACTTTGGGAGGCTGAGGCGGGCAGATCACGAGGTCAAGAGATTGAGACCATCCTGGCTAACATGGTGAAACTCCATCTCTACAAAAAATTCAAAAATTAGCTGTGGTGGCAGGCACCTGTAGTCCCAGCTACTTGGGAGGCTGAGGCAGGAGAATAGCTTGAACCCAGGAGGCAGAGGTTGCAGTGAGCAGAGATCACGCCACTGCCCTCCAGCCTGGCAATAGAGGGAGACTCCATCTCAAAAAAAAGAGGGGGAGGGAAGAAAGAAAAGAAAAGAAAAAGCAGACTGGTGGCTGCCAGGGTCTGAGGACAACAGGAGGAGATGACTGCAGGGACGGCACAGGGGACCTTTTCTGGGCGCTAGAAATGTTCTACATCTTGATCAGCATATGATTAAATGATTGTACATGTTTATCAGAACTCATCTAACATACTTCTTTAATTTAATTTTAATTAATCTAATTGATTTATTTTTGAGAGTCTCGCTCTGTCACCCAGGCTGGAGTGCAGTGGCAAGATCACAGCTCACTACGATCTCCACCTCCTGGGTTCAAGTGATTCTTGTGCCTCAGCCTCCCAAGTAGCTGGGATTATAGGCATGCGCCACCACGCCCAGCTAATTTTTTTTATTTTTTGTAGAGTTGGGGTCTCGCCATGTTGCCCAGGCTGGTCTCAAACTCCTGGGCTCAAGTGATCTGCCTGCCTTGGCCTCCAAAGTGCTGGGATTACAGGCATGAGTCACCACGCCCGGCCAAACACACACAGTTGAAACAGGTGTATCTTATTGTATGTAAATTATACCTCAATACAGTTG
This sequence comes from Rhinopithecus bieti, assembly GCF_001698545.2. Taxonomy (NCBI): domain Eukaryota; kingdom Metazoa; phylum Chordata; class Mammalia; order Primates; family Cercopithecidae; genus Rhinopithecus; species Rhinopithecus bieti. The sequence continues at coordinate 141,309 of NW_016814950.1, read as the reverse complement.
ATTTTCAAAATCTAAATTACTGGCCAGGTGCGGTGGCTCAGGACCGTAATCCCAGCACTTTGGGAGACTGAGGCAGAAGGATCACTGGAGCCCAGGAGTTCAAGACCAGTCTGGGCTGCCTGGCAAGACCCTGTCTCTACAAAAAAAAAAAAAAAAAATGCAAAAACTAGCAGGGCATGGTGGCACATGCCTGTAGTCCCAGCTACTCAGAAGGCTGAGGTGGAAGGATCACCTGATACCCAGGAGGTGGAGGCTACAGTGAGTCGTGATTGCACCACTGCACTCCAGCCTGGGTGACAGAGTGAGACCCTGTCTCAAAAAACAAACAAACGCTGGGCACAGTGGCTCACGCCTGTAATCCCAGCACTTTGGGAGGCCGAGGCACGCGGATCACGAGGTCAGGAGATCGAGACCATCCTGGCTAACATGGTGAAACCCTGTCTCTACTAAAAATATAAAAAATTAGCCAGGCATGGTGTCAGCCGCCTGTAGTCCCAGCTACTAGGGAGGCTGAAGCAGGAGAATGGCGTGAACCCAGGAGGCGGAGCTTGCAGTGAGCCGAGATCGCGCCCCTGCACTCCAGCCTGGGCGACAGAGCCAGATTCTGTCTCAAAACACACACATACACACACACACACACACACACACACACACAGCTCCTCTTCCCCCTTATTGGCTGTGTGACCTTAGACAAAGCTCCTAACTTCTCTGTGCCTGGGTAAAGGATGAGGGAGTTGGGGAGGAGGGAATGATCACTGAGGGCAGGTGCTAAGGTCTCAGGTCTCACTGTGGATTCATGATGCAAGAAACGTTTACAATTGAAACAGAGGGGCTTTATGAGCTTTTAGAGTGGAACTGGAGACGAAGACCTGAGCAGCTGACAATGGCTTCTGTGTCTCAGGAGGGCAGGCGGTGGGCTGAGCACTGTCAGGACCTCACCTGCATCCCTTTGAACCATCGGGCACTCCTTTGCTGACCTGGAAAAGTGAGTAGAGCCATCCTGGGGTCCCAGAGGAATGGCTTTGAGGGCACACAATTAAGAGTAGCCTTGTAAACAGTCAGACGGGCTTCACAGCCCGTGCCCAGAGGCCTCTGCTGTTTGGGGCAGTGCTGGATACACACAGCAGTGACAGCCCCAGGCCTGCCCTCACAGGCTCACACACGGGGAAGACTGGTCCGTCCCTCCACAGACAGTCGCATCCCAGAATGTTGGGGCTGGCAGGGTCAGGGGGCTCCTGACTCAGACTGGAAAGAAAAATCAGGGAGGGCTTCCTGGAGGAAAGGCTGTCAGAGCTGGAGCCTGATGTGTTTATTGAGCACTTACCGTGTGACCTGGTTTGGATCTCTAAGAAAGAGGCATAGTTTTGAGGTTGAAGTGAAAGGGGTATGTATGGAAGGAGGATGGTGGGGGAGAGGCCTTGGCTAAGAGGCAGAAAGGGCCGTGGGTGGGACAGAGCCAGAGGGATAAGGCTGAAGGGATGTGGTACCTGGCGTGGGTCCTCTGCGGCAGAGTCTTGGACTTTCTCCCAACGATGGGTCTCAGGAAAGAGCAGCTTCCTCAAGTTTCATCCTGTGCAAAGGGAGGACCAGGCAGAAGGAGGTGGGGAGGCCAAGGAAAGGCCATGGAAATGAGGAGGGGCTATAAGAGACACCTGGGGGAGGGGACACAGGGAGGGTGAGAAGACCTGGGCCCCCACTCCTTTCTCTTCTCTGTTCTCACTCTGAGCCAGACGGCATTGGCCGGACAGCTTCCTCGTTTCTAAGAGTTTAAGATAGAGGGCTGGCGAGGTGGTGCCTGCCTGTAGTCCCGGTGCTTTGGGAGGCCCAGGCAGGTGGGTCACTTGAGCCTCCTGTTTGGAGCTGTAGTGAGCTATGATCACATCACTGCACTCCAGCCTGGGTGACAGAGCAAGACCCCATATCTAAAAGTAATAATACTAATGAATAATAAATATAAATTTAAGATAGTGAATCTGGCCATGCACAGTGGCTCATGCCTGTAATCCCAGCACTTTGGGAGGCTGAGGTGGGAGGATCACCTGAGGTCAGGAGTTCGAGAACAGCCTGGCCAACATGGCGAAACCCTGTCTCTACTAAAAAGCACAAAAAAATTAGCTGGGCGTGCTAGCGCGCACCTGTAGTCCCAGCTACTCAGGAGGCTGAGGCATGAGAAGCACTTGAACCCGGGGGACAGAGGTTGGCATGAGCCAAGACCACACCACTGCACCCCAGCCTAGAGTGCAGAGTGAGACTGCATCTCAATAAAAGTAAATAAATAAATAAATAAATAAATAGTGAATCTTAAGTTTGCCAAGGATGCATTTTTACCTTTCTTTAGTTCTTAAGACTCTGATCATTCTTCTTCTTTTTTTTTTTTTTTAAGTTCCAGGGTATATGTGCAGGATGTGCGGGTTTGTTACACAGGTAAAGGTGTGCCACGGTGGTCTGCTGCACCTATCAACCCATCACCTAGGTAAGAAGTCCGGCATGCATTAGCTAGTCTTACTGATATTCTCCCTCCCTCTGCACCCTTCCCCGTCCCAACAGGCCTCAGTGTGTGTTGTTCCTCTCCCTGTGTCCATGTGTTCTCATCATTCAGCTCCCACTTACAAGTGAGAACATGCGGTGTTTGGTTTCCTATTCCTGAATTAGTTTGCTGAGGATAAATGGCTTCCAGCTCCATCTGTATCCCTGCAAAGCCCATGATCTCATTCCTTTTTATGGCTGCATAGTATTCCATGGTGTATATGTACCACATTTTTCTTTATCCATTACTCTGATCATTCTTAATTGTTATTTTTATTTTATTTATTTATTTATTTATTTATTTATTTATTTATTTTGAGACAGAATTTTGCTCTTGTTGCCCACGCTGGAGTGCAATGGTGCAATCTCAGCCCACTGCAACCTCCTCCTCCTGGGTTCAAGTGATTCTCCTGCCTCAGCCTCCCGAGTAGCTAGGATCACAGGCATGCACCACCACACCCAGCTAATGTTGTATTTTTAGTAGAGATGGAGTTTCTCCACATTGGTCAGGCTGGTCTTGAACTCCTAACCTCAGGTGATCTGCCTCAGCCTCCCAAAGTGCTGGGATTATGGGTGTGAGCCACCGCGCCTGGCCTGATTTCTTAAATCCTACCCATTTTTGCTCCTAAAGTTCTGTAATTGCAGGTTTATTTGATCCTTTGATACTAAGATTCATTCATTCAGTAAATACTTACTGGGCCTCTATTCTGCCCTAGGTCCCAAGGATTCAAGGAAGAACAAAATGTATAAAATTCTTGCCATGAGAGAAATCACATTTACCGAGCACTCACTATGTGCCAAGTTTCATGCCAGGTGTACACATACAACATTACCTACATGATGAGTTAGAGACTTCTATTATCCCCATTATCCAAAGGGGGAAACTGAGGCATGGGGTTCTGGAATCCCTTGTTCCTAAAAGTCTAGGATTCTAGAATTCTTCCTCTTCCTCTTCCTCTTCTTCTTCTTCTTCTTTTTGAGACAGAGTCTCACTATGTTGCCCAGGCTAGAGTGCAGTGGCATGATCATAGCTCACTATAGCCTCAATCTCCCAAGCTCAAGAGATTCTCCCGCCTCAGCCTCGTAAGTAGCTGGGACCACAGGTAGGGTCTCACTTTGTTGCCCAGGCTGGTCCCAAACTCCTGGGCTCAAGTGATCCTCCTGTTTCAGCCTCCCAAAGTGCTGGGATTGCAGGCATGAGTCACTGTGCCCAGCCTAGAATTCTTTGCACCTAAGATTGTAGGGGTCTAGAATTCTTTGTCCTTAAGATTCACTTATGCTTGAATTCAAGTGAACAATGGATATAGGAAAAAGTGCTGAATCTCATTATTGATCCAGGAAATGCAAATTAGAACCACCCTGAGATTCCAATCCACACATACACATACCAGGATGACTCATGTTTTTAAATCTGGTAGATCCAGTACCGGAAAAGATGTGGGGCAAGGAAAACTCACAACAGACATTGAAGATAGGAGTGAGAATTGGCATAACCATGTGGGAAAAGCGTCTGGCCATGTCTTCTACATGGGGAAACCCTGTAGCCTAACAATTCTAGTCCTGGAGAATGCAGAAAAACACATGCTCACGAGCATGAGCAGTATTGGCCAAAACAGTCAGAAAGTAGAAACCAAACTTCTGCCCATCAACAAATTCATAAATTGTGCTATATAGGCGGGCGCACTGGCTCAAGCCTGTAATCCCAATACTTTGGGAGGCTGAGGCAGGTGGATCATTTGAGGCCAGGAGTTCAGGACCAGCCTGGCCAACATGGAGAAGCCCCTGCCTCTACTAAAAATACAAAATTAGCCTGGCGTGGTGGCACATGCCTATAGTCCCAGCTACTCAGGAGGCTGAGGCAAGAGAATCGCTTGAACCCAGGAGGCAGAGGTTGCGGTGAGCTGAGATCGTGTGATTGCACTCCATCCTGGGCAGCAAGAGTAAAACTGTGTCTCAAAAAAGAAAAAAAGGTTCCCTTTATTGGCCTGACATGGTGGCTCACACCTGTAATCCCAGCACTGTGGGAAGCCAAGGCAGGAGGATCCCTTGAGGCCAGGAATTAGAGACCAGACTGGGCAGCTAGCGAGAATCCATCTCTATAAAAAGTTTTGTTAAAAATTAGCCAAGCAGGCCGGGCGCGGTGGCTCAAGGTCGCCAGGGCACTTTGGGAAGTCGAGCACGGGCGATCACGAGGGTCGAGGAAGTTCTCGAGAGCCATCCCTGGTGAACCAGCGGTGAAACCCCGTCTCTAGCAAAAAATACAAAAAAACTAGGCCCGGGGCGAGATGGTGGCGGCGCCTGTAGTCGCCGCAGCTACTCGGAGGCGGCTGAGGGCAGGAGAATGTCGTGAACCCGGGAGGCGAGGGCTTGGCAGTGAGCTTGAGATCCGGCACTGGCACTCTAGCCCTGGCGGACAGAGCAAGACTCCGCCTCAAAAAAAAAAAAAAAAAAAAAAAAAAAAAAAAAAAAAATTAGCGCAAGCAGCGCAGAGCCAGGTACGTTGGCTCTGCCTATAATCCCAGCACTTTGGAAGGGCGAGCAGGTGGATCACCTGAGAAGTCAGGAGTCTGCGCGGGGAGAGCCAGCCTGGCCAACATGGTGAAACTTGTCTCAACTAAAAATACAAAAAAAAAAAAAAAAAAAATTAGTTGGGCATAATGGCGGGTACCTGTAATCCATCTAGCTTCAGGAGGCTGAGGGCAGGAGAGTCGCTTGAACCTGGGAGGTGGAGTTTGCAGTGAGCCAAGATAGCGCCATTTGCAAGGCTTCCCAGTCTGGGACTCCAGTCTGGGCTACGATAGGAAAACTCTGTCTCAAAAAAATAAAAATAAAAAAAAATTAGCCAAGCATGGTGGCATGCACCTAGGGTCCCAGCTACTCGGGAGGCTGAGGCGGGAAGATTGGCTGAGGCCAGGAGTTCGAGTCTCCAGTGACTTACATCGCACCCACCGCACTCTAGCCTGGATGACAAAGTGAGACCCCATCTAAAAAAAAAAAAAAAAAAAAAAATTCCTTTATTAAAAATTCAAAACCGTAGTGGTCGTAGGTAGCAAAAATATAAGAAAAGCAAGGAAATTATACCATAAAAGTCAGAATACAGGTTACCTTTCCAGGAGGGAGGGAGCTGTGAGGCATGAAGAGGCATGAAGGAACTTCTGAGCAACTAGTGACACTATTTATGTTTTTTGTTCTTTTGTTTTTTTTGGTTTTTTTTTTTTTTTTTTGAGACAGAGTCCTACTCTGTCACCCAGGCTCGAGTGCATTAGCGCAATCTCAGCTCACTGCAACCTCCACCTCCTCAGTTCAAGCGATTCTCCCGCCTCAGCCTCTGGAGTGCCTGGAACCACAAGGCGAGCACCACCACACCCCGCTAATTTTCGTATTTTTAGTAGAGATAGGGTTTTGCCATGTTGCCCAGGCTGCTCTCGAACTCCTAACCTCAGGGGATCCGCCCACCTCAGACTCCCAAAGTGCTAGGATTAGAGGCATGAAGCCACCGTGCCTGGCCCAGCAACACTATTTCTTAACCTAACTGTTTCCTTTACAAAAGTCTCTGAAACAGAACAGTGTATTTTAATTGTACGCAATTCTCCCCATGTTATATTTCATAATTTTCAGGGATTTTTTTTTTTTAATCACACGATTCCAAATCTCTGTTCCTCAAATGACGTAGCTTTCCAGGGGGCAGTGGGCAAAAGTTCTGAGCCCTGGCACGGAGACCCGAGGGTACACTGGGAACCCACAGGAGAATTTGGGATCCAGAACACCAAATACAATCTGATTTTCCCAGAAGTGAGCAAATGTACTGTGACTCTGTGTGACCACAGTGGGCTAAGCAGAGGCCACGAGCCAGCGCCTCCCCGCCCCCACCCCACCTCCTGCAGAGCGTGACGTAAGAGTGGTCATCTGTTTCTCTTCCCACCAGCCACCCAGAGCCTGGCTGTCCCTGGGAGGAGGTGCAACCTCAACAATCCTGGGCCAGTCCCGTTCTTTTTGGATGTGGAAATTAAGCCTGCCCAGGATCGCTTGGCTGACAGGCTGCGGTGTCGGCATTTGCTCCTGGCTTGTGACCACCTGACTCCGCAGGGATGAGGCAGTAGAGACAGCCCTGCCCCATCCTCAGTATCCTGGGAATGTGTTGGAGGGTAGGGTGGCCCAGACCGGGACACTGGGATGACAGTTGGGAACAAGGGAGGTGAGTGTACCATGTCCCCGGCTCAAATGAGGAAGGGCCCAGTGTGACTCGGCTTTCCCAGGAGCCTGAGGGACTTTTGCCTCTGTATTTTTAAACCCTGGTGGCCACAGGGCAGGTTGTGGCCTTGAGTAGGGGAGGCACCGACTTCCAGGGAAAAGGCTGGAGTTTGACGAAAGGGACTGTCCCTTCCTCCTGGATGGGCACCATGCTCCACCCTGCCAGGGTGGGCTTGAGAAGAGGGGCTTCTAATTCAATGGGAGGGCTTGCCCCTACTCAGGGAGTGGCTAGGCTGATAGGGGAGGCATGATTTCCCCCAACTCAAGTCAAGAAGGAACCACAAATCTGGTGGAGGAGATACATACCAGCTCCCTCCTGGGGAAATTTATATTTCCTAGTCTAGTTTGAGGGACAAAACTTAATTTTACTTGGACAGCACTCCTAGTCCCAGGAAGGATTCAAGCTTTACAGCGTAGTGAGCTCTAGTCTGACGGAGGAGGCAGGACCCAAACCCACCCTCAGGGAGGTTTCCTATGAGGGTGGAGGCATGTCCATTATCTTCAGGAAACTCTAGTCTAGTCTGACATTCATCCAAATGTCCTCGGGGGAAGAGGGGCAAAATTGCTCCCCTCAATTGAGAATCTAGCAGGCATGCTGCCCCACCTTATTTTATTTTTCCTTTTAGATCTAGTCCTGAACCCAGATGCCCCATGCATCTTCAGGGAACTGATGGGAGAGGCAAAATCCACTTTTAGAGATATCTAATCTGTGAAGAAGTCACACTTTCATTCTCGGGGAGATTCTGATCTGATGGAGGAGGAAGAATGCAATCCAAACCCTCAAGGAACTCTTACACTGACGGGAAACATGTCCCCACCTTGGGGGCCTCCAAGTCTGGTGGCAGAGGTCTTCCTCCCATCCTTGGGAAGCTCTAGTCCAATGGGGAGGCACTCCCCACCATGTCAGCGCCTTCTTTCCCTTACCTTCTCCCTGGCCTCTGGCTGCCTGAATGAGCACGGCAGGGGGCTTCCCCTCCCCATCTCCCTGGTGAATCCTAGAATCAGGGAACTTCTGCAGGAGGACACCATGGTTCCCCAGCCCTGGGACTTCCCTTTATCCGTCAGCCCAAGCCCAGGGCCTCACTGGGGGGCCAGACATGCCTGCCCTGCAGATCACGGCTTACCTATCACCCAGCCCCCATGATACCCTGGTTATTGCATGTCCACAGCATCCCAGGCCCCGCTGGGGCTTTCCATGCCTGACCTCGCCAGTACCCTACCCTGAGAAGGAGGAGTCTCTCCTCACTTTACAAACAAAGCTTAGAAGGCATGGCACTTGCCAGAGGCCACACAGCCAGAAACTGGCAGACTGGGGAACAGACCCAAATAGGTCTGACTCCAGAGCCCCGGCTCTTTAGGAACAAAGATGAGGATGATGTATGTATACAGTCCTCACTTTCTGCCAGGCAACCCTGCCAAGGGCTGTATTGCTGACTCACTAGATCTTCTCAGCCATGGTGTTGTTATTCTCATTGTCATTATTCTGTGACTCAGACAGGGAAACTGAGGTCCAAAGAGATTAGATGAGTATGTAGCAGAGCCAGTACTCACAGTCAGGTTGTCTGACTCCAGTGCCATTGTCACAGCTCAGCTCCCCCAGAAGACAGACGTTTATAGGGAATTGGGCATGCAAAAGATTTATGGACCAGCCTGGGCAACATAGCAAGATCCCATTTCTGCAGAAATTTTAGAAATTAGCCAGGCGTGGCTGGGCACGGTGGCTCACACCTGTAATCCCAGCACTTTGGGAGGCCAAGGCGGGCAGATCACTTGAGGTCAGGAGTTCGAGACCAGCCTGACCAACATGGAGAAACCCCATCTCTACTAAAAATACAAAATTAGCCAGGCGTGGTGGCACATGCCTGTAATCCCAGCTACTTGGAAGGCTGAGGCAGGAGAGTCACTTAACCCAAGAGGCAGAGGTTGCAGTGAGCTGAGATCCTGCCATTGCACTCCAGCCTGGGCAACAAGAGAGAAACCCCATCTCAAAAAAAAAAAAAGAAAAAGAAATTAGCCAGGCTAAAGGAGACTGAGGTGGGAGCATTGCGCCTGTGGCCCTAGCTATTTGGGAGACTGAGGTGGGAGAATCGCTTGAGTCAGGAGGTTAAGGCTGCAATGAGCAATGATTGCACCACTGCACCTCAGCCTGGGCAGCAGAGTGAGATCCTGTCTCTTACATACATATATATCTCTTAAATACATATATATACACACACACATATACATATATAATATATATATACATATATATATATATATATATGCAGGGCACAGCACCTCAGAAAGGGAAGGGGAAGCAAGAGGAGTGAGCAAGGGGGACCATCACATTGTAATGCCCCCCCACAGAAAGGCTTTTTCATTAGAGAAGTCCTACACTGATCAGAAATGGCTAGCACCTCTGAACCCCACCTGTGATTGGCTGGAGACTGCCCAGGAGACCATGCCCTGGCTGGTAAGCTGAGGCAGACCTCATAGAAGCCAACTGCCAACGTCAGAGGCTGTCGGTTATCTCTGCATGCCTGGCAGCAAGATCAAAAGTCCGTTTGTTTTTTTTTTTTAATTTCTGAGACAGGGTCTCACTCTGTTACCCGGGGCGGAGTGCAGTGTCATGATCATAGCTCACTGCAGCCTCAGCCCCCCAGGCTCAGACGATCCTCCCACCTCAGCCTCCCAAGTAGCTGGGACCACAGGCATACCACCACCATGCCGGGCTAAGTTTTGTATTTTTTTGTAGAGGCCAGGAATGGTGGCTCATGCCTGTAATCCCAGCACTTTGGGAGGCCGAGGCAGGAGGATCACTTAAGGTCAGGAGTTTGAGACCAGACTGGCCAACATGACGAAACCCCATCTCTACCAAAAATACAAAAATTATCCAGGATTGGTGGCACATGCCTGTAGTCCCAGCTACTTGAGAGGCTGAGGCAGGAGAAATCACTTGAACCCAGGAGGCAGAGGTTGCCACACCCGCCACTACACTCCAGCCTGGATGACAAAGTGAAACTTTGTCTCAAAAAAAAAAAAAAAAAAATTTTTTTGCTGGGCATGGTCGTGTGTGCCTGTAGTCCCAGCTACTTGGAAGTCTGAGCCAGGAGAATCTCTTGAGCCTGGGAGGTGGAGGGTGCAGTGAGTCAAGATCGCACCACTGCACTCCAGCCTGGGCAACAGAACAAGACTCTGTCTCAAAAAAAAAAAGTGTATTTTTTGTAGAGATGGGGTCTTGCTCTGTTGCCCAGGCTAGTCCCGAACTCCTGGGCCCTGGAGATTCTCCCATCCTGGCCTCCCAAAGAACTGGGATTAGAGAGATGCGCCGCCACACCCAGCCAACAGGTTTTTTCTTGAAGGGGGATGTGAGCTGCCTGTCTCTGTGGCTGCCACTCCCATACCTATATGAATAAGAGCAATCATTCTAAAATAATATCTTCCATTTACTGAGACTTTCCTCTGTGCCAGGCCTGTGCTGACGTGTGTGAATTCATTTGACTCTCACAACACTGCCGGAAGGCATGCACTGTTTTTACCCTCGTTTTATAGATGAGGAAACTGGGGCTCCAAGAGGGTAAATAAATCACTTGCCCAGGATCACACAGCTGGTAAGTGACAGAACTGGGATTCGAACCCAAACAATTAGACAGGGCCCCATTCACGGATGAGGACACTAGCCCACTAGTACCCGATTGTCTACTGTCACCTCGCTGAGACCACTGGGACCTTCCTTCCTACACCCCACCTTCCCAGACCCCCATCCACCCACCCAGGGCAGATACTGATCTCCACACTCCCCCACCGAATCACCCCGCTGTGATCAAGGCAGCTGGCAGGGACGGCGGAGGGGTGGGCGAGAGCGCCTAGTCTCCCTGGCCTGCCAAGAGAGGATGTCGCAATCCTCTGACTCAGCGTCGTGCGTGCAGACCCTGCAAGAGGCAGAAAGGGGAAGATTAAGTCTTGGCTTAGGCCCCAGATGGGCTGATTCTGCTCAATGCCAGGAGCTCCCACAGCTGCCAAGGCTCCAGGGTGGGGAGGAACCAGGAGGTGCAGGCCATGCTCCAGGAAGCTGGCCCGCATTCACCCGTGGGGGTGGGGCAGAGCAGCCTCAGGGAGCCGTGCAGACTTCCAGCCCAGGGCCCAGACTGGAGGCAGCCTGACCTTGGGCATGTCCCTCCCCATCCGGGCCTAGAGTCTCTGTATCCCTCTGTCTGCAGATTTCACTTGCTCTCCCTGAGCCTCCCTAGAGACTCCAGTAGTTGTTACTCCTCAAGCGACCCCTAAGTCTTATCTCTAGTTTTTTTTTTCTTTTTTGTTTGAGGCAGGGTCTTGCTCTGTTGCCCAGGCTGGAGTGCAGTGGCGTGATCTCAGTTCACTGCAACCTCCGCCTCCTGGGTTCAAGCGATTCTCCTGCCTCAGTCTCCCGTGTAGCTGGGATTACAGGCGCCCGCCACCACGCCCAGCTAAGTTTTGTATTTTTAGTAGAGACGGGGTTTCGCCACGTTGGCCAGGCTGGTCTTGAACTCCTGACCTCAGGTGGATCCTCCAGTCTCGGCCTCTCAGAGTGCTGGGATTACAGGCGTGAGTCACCATGCCTGGTCCCTTAAGTCTAACTCTATTCCCTCCTGCTGCAATGCCATCCTCTCTCCACCCACGGACCCTCCCCATACCAAGAGGCAGCAGAGAAGAGCTCCAGGGTGTGGATCTCCATGGGTGTCCTCGGGCACGTGACTTTCCCTCTCCATGCCTCAGTTTCCCCATCTAAACCATTTCTTCCCAGGGAGAAGGGGTCTAGAATCAAACTGGAAGGGTGCGCCTGCAGTCTCCGAGACTCATGACCACTTCTCCCAGGTCAGAAGCGTGCTGGGGTCACAGGGACCTGGCTTGAAATTTCAGCTCTCCCCAGTTCCTCACCATGTGACCCAGGCAGTGCGTTCACTTCTCTGTGCCTGTTTCCTCCTCTATAAAATGGGGTTTTTAGCTGAATTTTCTTACAAGGTGTTGAGAGGATTACGTGGGCCAATTCTTAGTTGCAGCTCAGCCCAGAGTGAATGTTTCTGTCTCGTCTCCTCTGTGTGTAGAAAAGGGTGAGAAGGAGGCCCTGGTCTGCTGGATAGGGTAAGGGTTAAGGCCAGCAGTGTGGAGACAGAAATAAACATTATTCATTAATTTATTCCACACACTTTTCTTATTTAATCTGCTCAATAAGCCTGTGAAACAGGATCTGTTATCATCCTGTTATTATTACTATTACCATTATTTTGAGACAGAGTCTCACTCTGTCAACCAGGATGGAGTTCAATGGCATGATCATAGCTCACTGCAGTCCTACACCTCAAGCGATCCTTCCATCTCACCCTCCCAAGTAGCTAGGACTGCAGGTGCCCTCCGAGCCCAGCTAATTTTTAAAAATTTTTTGTAAGTCTGGCGTGGTGGCTCACGCCTGTAATCCCAGCACTTTGGGAGACCGGGGTGGGTGAATCACAAAGTCAGGAGTTCGAGCCCAGCCCAGCCAATACGGTAAAACCTCATCTCTACTGAAAATACAAAAATTAGCTGGGCGTGGTGGCGTGAGCCTGTAATCCCAGCTACTCAGGAGGCTAAGGCAGAAGAATCACTTGAACCCGAGAGGTGGAGGTTGCAGTGAGCCAAGAGTGCACCATTGCACTCCAGCTTGGTCAACAAGAGCAAAACTCCATCTCAAAAAAAAAAAAAAAAAAAATGTAGAGACAGGGTGTCACCTTGTTGCCCAGTCTGATCTTGAACTCCTGGTTTCAAGGCATTCTTCCTTCTACCTTGGCCTCCCAAAGTACTGGGACTACAGGAGCACACCGCACGCCCAGCCCCATTCCCCATTATTAAAGTCACAAGGGGCTGGGCACAGTGGCTCACACCTGTAATTCCAGCTACTCGGGAAGCTGAGGCAGAATTGCTTGAACCAGGGAGGCGGAGATTGCAGTGAGCCAAGATCATGCCACTGCACTCCAGCCTGGGTGACAGAGCGAGACTGTATCTCAAAAAATAAAAACTAAAAAATAATAAAGACACAAGGAAGGCACAGAGAGGGAAAGCCACCTGCCTAAGGTCACACAACTGGCACATGAAAGAGCCAGGGCTCAAAACTATGTCTCTAAGCCCAGCATGTTGAATCCTATTTTCCCCAGTGAAGCAGGTCCTGCTATTGAAAACATAGGGCTGGGCACGCTGGCTCAAGCCTGTAATCCCAGCACTTTGGGAGGCCGAGACGGGCGGATCACGAGGTCAGGAGATCGAGACCATCCTGGCGAACACGGTGAAACCCCGTCTCTACTAAAAAACACAAGAAACTAGCTGGGCGAGGTGGCGGGCGCCTGTAGTCCCAGCTACTCCGAAGGCTGAGGCAGGAGAATGGCGTAAACCCGGGAGGCGGAGCTTGCAGTGAGCTGAGATCCGGCCACTGCACTCCAGCCTGGGCGACAGAGCAAGACTCCGTCTCAAAAAAAAAAAGAAAAAAAAGAAAACATAGGATATTTGATGAGGACAATATAATATATAATGTTATATTATTATTATTATTATAAAACTAATAGCAGCTAAATTGCATTGAGAGCTTTCTATACATCAGGCTCCATAGGACAGAGTCACATTTTCTTGATGTGATCCACTCTGCCGATGAGGAAGCTGAGGCTCCACGAGGTTAAGTAACCACCCGGAAGTCACAAAGCTAAGGATCAGGAGACAGGACTTGCACCCAGGCCTCAATTCAAAACAAAGGAGGCCAGATGTGGTGGTCATGCCTGTAATCCCAGCACTTTGGGAGACCAAGGCAGGAGGATCGTTTGAGCCCAGGAGCTCGAGACCAGCCTGGGCAACACAGTGAGACCCCTGACTCTACAATTTTTTTTTTTATTAGCCAGTCATTGTGGCACATGCCTGTAGTCCCAGCTACTTGGGAGGTTAAGGCAGGAAGATCACTTGAGTTCAGGAGTTCAAGGCTACAGTGAGCTATGATCCCACCACTGCACTTCAGCCTGGGAGACAGAGCCAGATCTTGTCTCAAAAAAAAAAGCAGGACAAGACCCAATAATTGAGCCAGATGGGAACTTAGGCCCTGACCAGCCCTACTCTCTCCTCTTAGAAAGAGAAATTGAGGCCCCTAAGAGCAAGAAAGCTGCCTCAAACCTACAGACTTCCAGATGGAATTTCGTTTCCCTCTCAGGACTTTGAGCAGGTAAATTCCTGGCCTTTCCTCTCCCAGGATGGGTTCGGGGAAAAGAAGCAGCAGCTGGGCAGGAGATCTGAACAGGTACAAAGCGCGGCCTGGATGAGGGGAAAGTGGTTAGACACCAAGGAGAACTTCCGGGCCTCCTCTGGGAAGTTTCTGAGACTTATCCAGGGGCTGCCCCTGCGGGTGGGGGCCCTCCAGAGGCCAAGGCCCAGAGAAAGGAGACCCTAGTCCTTTCCGTCTGGGGTGCAAGGAGCGGGGGGGAACAGTGGGGGCGGCCATCCTGGTTCCGCGTCCTCCGTTCCCGACATTGGAGGGAGGCTGCTATGGGAGCTGGGACTTTCCTGAGAGCAGAAGATTCTGGGAAATTAGAGACAGCTGCAGGGCGGGGCTGCCTCCCAGCCTCCCTTCCCTTCCCTCCCCTTGGTCCCCGCTGGCTCGGGAGGCAGGCCTCTCTACCCCTCCACCCCATGAGCTCCTCCTCCCCTAGTCCATACCTTCCATCCTCAGATCTGTTCCCCCAACCTCTTTCTCCTCCCTCAGATCTGGCCTCTACCCTTAGACTCTCTCCAAATCTTCTTCCCTCAGACTCCTCTTTCCCCTCCAACTCTCTCCTCCTCCCTCAGAGCTGCGTCTCCTCACTTAGTGCTTCTCAGACTCCTCAGACTGTGCCTTCTCCCTCAGATACTCTCCCCTTCCCTCATCTCCTCTCGCAGACCCTTACCTCCTCCTTTAGACCCTCACCTCCTCTCTCAAACCCTCGCCTCCTTCCTCAGATGCTTGTCTCCTCCTTCAGACCCTCACCTCCTCCCTCAGACCCCCACCTCCTCCCTCAGACCCCCACCTCCTCCTTCAGATCCTCACCTCCTCTCTCAGACCCTCACCTCCTCCCTTAGCCCCTCACCTCCTCCCCCCAACCTTACCTCCACCTTCAGACTCTTACCTCCTCCTTCAGACCCTCACCTCCTCTCTCAAACCCTCGCCTCCTTCCTCAGACTCTTATCTCCTCCTTCAGATCCTCTCCCCCTCTCCCACTAACCCATCTATTTCTTTCTCAGACCTGTCTTCCTTCTTCAGATCCTCATCTTTCAGACCCTATTATCCCTCATCCAACCTCAGAGAACTTTCAGCACCCTCTCTCCCAGCAGCACCCTCTCTCCCAGCAGGAAGCTCTCTCCTAGCCCTTCAAAGCCCCCACAGGACCCATCACATCTTCTCCCCTCTCCAGTCCTGCTAGGTTGGAACCACTGCACCACCTGCCCCGAGATGCCAGGAGTGGGACAGGCTTGGGTGTCCTTCCGACCCTACCTCTGAGGGTCCCCACCCTAAGCCTCACCCCTTCAAACCTCAGCTTTCCTTTCTGTGCAGTGGGGTAGTGCTCCACACCCCTCTTCTGTTTCTGAGGGTCCCCAGGAGTGGGGTTGGGTGGGCAGGGAACACAGCACTCAGCCTATCCAACCCAATTCCTCCCCTCTCTTCCTTTGCTGTGGCCCCTGCAACACCAGCAGGCAGGGGTTGCCATTGGTCCCATTTTCCAGAAGAACAAACTGAGTCTCCAGATGGAATGGCTCGTCTAAGGTCCCACCGGGAACAAGGGGTAGAGGTAGAATTTGAACACAGGTCTGTGATCGGGATGTAGAATTTGAACACAGGTCTGTGATCGGGATGTTTCACCATGAAGAGGGGTAGGCAGAAAGGATCACGGAGGGAAGGGATGAAGCCTCTCCCCACAGCCACTTCTCACATCCTGGGTTAACGATCCACTCGGGTGGGGCCTGAGTCCGGCCAAAGTCCCTTCCCTGGGCCCCAACACCCACTTTCAAGGTCCCAGGGGACATAACGATAGCAATAGAGATGGGGAGACAGAGGGCGGGCCGGGAGACAACCAGAAGGAGGTCAGGCGAGTTGCGAAGACAGAAGGAGACCGGGGGAGAGAACCAGAGAGACGCCGCATGCCCCCTGGGCAGGTCCGGGGTGCAGCTGCCATGCCCCGCCTTCTGTGTGCCCAAAGCCTCCCTCTCCACCTCCTGTGACTCAGTGACCCGGACTCAACCCCAGCGGCTGCCCCGCCCCCAGGGAAATCCGGGAAAGCCCCGGACCTTCGGGGCCCCACCCCGGGGCGGGGAGAGGCACAGAAGGGGAGGAGACTGGGAAGAGTCCCGCCTCCTCCCTCCTTCCCTCCCATCTCCTGCCTGAGTCATGCCCCCAACCCGCCTGGCTTGTTCCCCACCCATCAACCCCTCTTCGCGGTGGGAGGGGAAGTAGGGGGGAAGCCAAACTGCTCCCCTCTCCTGCAGCACCGGCCTCGGTTGCGCTGACTCTGGCCTGGCGTCTGTGTCTCTTGCTATCTCTCTTTCTCTCAAGATCTCTGCGCCTGTCTCCATGTCTCTTTCTGTGCACCTAGGATTTTCCGAGCACCCACCCCTGTGCCCTGTGGGCCCTGGCTGGGTGCAGGGCCCCCAACGCGGGCAAAGATACAATCAGTGGAGCGCTCCCCACCCTCACCCCACCCCCAGCCCCTTTAGACCCACAGCTGAAGAGACACGTGGAGTGGCAGAAATGAAAGAGAGGAGGGAGAGGAATCGTTCCTGGCCGCCTGCTGAGTGCCAGTCCTTGCCCCGGGTGCGTCTCTTCACTCCCACTAGAGAGGAAACGGCTCAGAGAGGGGAAGTGTTTGACCAAGGTCACCCAGCGAGGAAGTGGGAACCGAGATTCGAACCTGCGTCCCAGAGATGCCAAGGCCTCCTGAGAGGCAGAGAAGCAGACAGCAACTGAGAGACAGACAGATGGTGACAGACGTAAAGAGACAAAAGAGAGAGACAGAGACCGAACAGAGCACACAGAGACAAACGCGGGGGTGCGGAGAGAAACACCTACTCAGAAGAACCAGAGAGACAGTTACAGACTCAGCGATAGAGAGGCTGAGAGATAGAGCCAGAAACACAAAAACAGAGGCAGAGAGACTGAGAGCGGCCCTTGGCAGCAGGGCTGGGGACACCCCCCCACCCTCCGACCCCGCCTCCTCTCCCCCCACCCCTCCCTTTCCTCCCGCCTCCCCCGCCAAGGCCTGGCCTGCCCAGGCGCGCGGGCCGGGAGGGGCAAGCGGGCGCGGCGCGGCGCGGGGCGGGCGCGCACAGCAGGCTGCACCAAATGCCGGCGGGAGCAGCGGCGGCGGTCCAGGAAACCCCTGGGGCGTACGGGTCCCCGGGCCGGGCGGGAGGGGCGGCCGGCACCGCCCGGGCCGGACAAAAGTCCCTTTCAGTTCCAGCCGGCTGCAGGGGAAAGTCCCGGCGCCCGGCTGAAACCAACCCTCCCGTGCAGCCGAGCCCAGCCGCTCGTATCCCGGCCGCCGTCCCGGGCGGCCCCATGCCCGATGGCACCGCGGGGCCAATGGGACGAGGGGCCCGTGACCTGCGCACCCGACCCAAGCCGCCCGACTCCCGGGCGCGCACTGCCGCTCCGCAAGCGCCGCTGCGCGCGCCCTCCCCGGAGCCCGCCGCTCCCCGCGGCGCTGCAGGCCTTGTCGTCCCCCTGGACCCTCTGCGCGGCGGCTGCGACCTGCCGGCGGTCCCCGGGCCCCCCCACAGCCTGGCCAGGCCGGAGGCGCTGTACTACCCGGGTGAGTGGCCCCCCGAGGGTCTGGGCCTGGTGGGAGCCACACAGAGCATAGGGTCACCAGAGCCAGGAGACACAGCTCGAGGCACAAACCCGTGTCTCTCCAGGAACCTGGGGGACAAGAGGATATAACCCCAGGTTCCAGGGATACAGATAGGAGATCATCAGGAAGCCAGTAAGCTGTGCCTTGGGACACAGGGATCTGGGGGTTTGGGGACCCTGGGGGGCAGAGCCCAGGGGCTGAGTGACATGGGGGGGCCAGGGACAATGCCCACTGGTACAAATATGGGGGTGTCAGGGAATCAGGACACAAAGCCTGGTGTCCTGGGGACAAAAAAGTACAAGCTCTTAAACCAGATGTGTAGGGTTATGAGGAAGCTGAGCTGGGCTGGAGAAACTGGGGTTCCTTGTATCCTGATATTAGAATCAAAGGAAGTCAGGGTAACAGAGACTGGAGTTCTAAGGAGACAGATACTGAGGATCTCAGGATGTCACAATCTCAGGAACCCAAGATATCTGGAGACATGGGCATTATGAAAACAGAGATGGGGTTCTGAGCACCCCAATACCTGGGATCACAAGGATCCAAGGAAATGAACCAGAGCTCCAGGGACCCAGATACCAGGGGGTGTTGAGGACCCAGGGGAACAGAGACCCGGGGTTCTGGGTACTCAGTTGTGTGGGACCACGAGCGATCAGGGTCCGATTTGAGGTCAAGATCAGGTGGGGCGGAGGGGATCAGGGGACTGAAGATCCTAAGATTGGGTAATTCTGAGACTCTGGGTAATTTAGAGGCAGGATGAAAGATTCAGGGGTCTCCAGACAGAAAGCCTCAGGGCCCCAAGGCCTGGTATTGGAGATACGGGAACCTGGAAACTTAGGAGTTCAAGAACAGAGGACCCATAAGGATCAGCAGAGGACAAAGACTACACACTCTTCTCTCCAACTCATCTCCATCCCTGATCTCAAGAAGGGGTGTCCCCTACCACAGCTGTAGCCATGTCACCATCCCCAATTGACCCCCAAAGCTGCAGAGAGCCCTTCTCCAGAGCCCCAAGACTTTAGGTAGTTTCTGCACCTTCCACCCCGTCAGTGTGACAGCTGGAGAGCCTCAAGCTATATGCGTCAGGAATTCTGCCACGGCCTCCCAGCTTTCCCATTCCAAGAGTAAGAACGCAGGCCTCAGTTTTCCCCGTCTGTGTGATGGGTTGGTATAGATTTGTCTGCTGCTGTGGTCCCCCACCTTTTGTTTTTGTTTTGTTTTGTTTTTTTGAGACAGAGTTTTGCTCTGTCACCCAGGCTGGAGTGCATTGGCGTGATCTCGGCTCACTGCAACCTCCGCCTCCCAAGTTCAAATGATTCTTGTGCCTCGGCCTCCAGAGTAGCTGGGATTACAGGCACGCACCACCACACCTGGCTAATTTTTGTATTTTTAGTAGAGACAGGGTTTCACCATGTTGCCCCGACTAGTATTGAACTCCTGAGCTCAGGTGATCCACCCGCCTTGGCCGCCCAAAGTATTGGTGTTAGAGGCATGAGCCACTGCGCCCCGCCTGCCATGGCCCCTTTTTTAACAGTTTGATCTCAAATTACCCACGCGTGGTGGTGAGCATCTGTAATCCCAGCTACCTGGGAGGCTGAGGCAGGAGAATTGCTTGAACCTGGGAGGCGGAGGTTGCAGTGAGGCAAGATCGTGCCACTGCACTCCAGTCTGGGCAACAGAGCAAGACTCCATCTCAAAAACAGTTTGAACAAGCTTCTGGTGACACCTCCTCTCTCCCTCCACTCTCTCCAAATCCACTCTACATTTATCCCACACCCTGCACCCAGCTGTTCATCAGCCACAAAATCACTCCGCAGACAGTCCCTCGGGTTCCCTGCTAGGTGATGATGGGTGCGCCCTCTGTTCTTAAGGGACCCTTTGTCTGACTGGAGATTGGGGTCAGAAGATAAGTGACAATGAGGGTGACCAGCCGTGGAGGGAGAGGAAGCTGCTGGAGCCCAGAGGAGGGATGTGGAAGGGGGTTTGTTTTAGGCCCTGAGGACCCAGTATGGGATACAAAAGGGACCTGGGAGAAAAGGTAGGTGACACTGCAGGATCAAAGATCTGGAAGTGGGGAGCGGGTTGAGGGTCTGTGGATGTGGCCTCACCCGCGTCCCTCCTCTGTCCTCCATTGCCTAGGAGCCTTACTGCCTTTGTACCCCACTCGGACCATGGGCTCCCCGTTTCCTCTGGTGAACCTGCCTACACCCCTGTACCCCATGATGTGCCCCATGGAACACCCCCTTTCTGCTGACATCGCCATGGCCACCCGTGCAGATGAGGACGGAGACACGTGAGTGACAGTCCCCTGTTAAGGGGAGGGGTGGTTGGGAAGACCAGCTGTCCATAACACAGGGCCACTCAGCTCCCGTGGACCTGAGTCAGAACTCAGTCTCCACCGCAGGCTGTGTGACCTTGAATAAGGCCCTTCCCCTCTCTGAGCCTCAGTTTCCTTCTCTGAATAATGGGCACCCTGAGAGCATTTACCTCCTAGGACACTATTTTTGTTTGGTTTTTGTTTTTGTTTTTTTGAGACAGGGTCTCACTCTGTCGCCCAGGCTGGAGTGCAGTGGCATGATCTCGGCTCACTGCAACCTCACCTCCCAGGTTCAAGCAAGTCTCGTGCCTCAACCTCCCGAGTAGCTGAGACTACAGGTGCCCACTGCCACACCCAGCTAAGTTTTGTATTTTTTGATAGAGACAGGGTTTCACCATGTTGGTCAGACTGGTCTCCGACTCCTGACCTCCAGTGATCCACTCACCTTGGCCTCCCAAAGTGCTGGGATTACAGGCATGAGCCCCAAGCCCACCCCTAGAACACTATTTTTGGAACAGTGGTCTTCAGATTTTTTATCACAACTTAAAAACAAGAAAGACAGTTCATCGATTAACTTACTATATGAATTATACATGTAAAACTCCTATCACTGGACCTAGCATAAATGTTGAGTAAGTGTTTGTTAATATTACTATTACTTTATCTCAAACCCAGCACACACACACACACACACACACACAAACTTGAAATTAAAATTGCACAAAATGAAACAATACTCACCCTTACTATGTGGGTTCTACTTTGACATTTTCTTTTTTTTTTTTTTTCCTATTTTTTTTTCTGAGACAGGGTCTCGCTCTGTCACCCAGGCTGGAGTGCAGTGGTGCAATCATAGCTCACTGTAGCCTTGATCTCTTGGGCTCAAGTGATCCTCCCACCTCAGCCTCCTGAGTAACTGGGACCGCAGGCACTCCTCCCACACCTGGCTAATTTTTGTA
>NW_016814950.1:115676-118519 GCF_001698545.2 Rhinopithecus bieti | reverse complement strand
GGGGGGCGGGGTGGGGGTGATGTTCTGAGTCTCAGAAGGCAGAAGTTGGGAAACTGTATTCCTTAATCTCCGAGGGGATGAGGAGCAGCTTGGCAGCTTGGAGACCTGGCACTCAGAGGGACTTCAGGGGCAGCACCAGATACAGAAATTTGCAGAGTCCCTTGCTCAAAACTTAAGAATTTCACGACAGCGGCAGCAGGACATTCTAAGCGCTGGGCGGGTGAAAATGCTCACGCCGAGGGGCCTGAAAGTCTCTGTCCCCAAAGGGGCAGGGATTGAGGCGCTGTATTTCTGGGTCTCTGAGGGGACAAGGACAGGCAAGGTAGTTTGGGATCCTGGAGCTCCGAAGGAGGGGGGAAGTCCTTATTCTTAAAGAAGAGTTAGGGCTATTTCTGGCTCCCAGAGAGATGTTGGGAGTGGATGCCGGGATAAGGAGGACTTGCAGCCAGCTGGAGTCTGAACCCTAACGGGTGGAGTTCCAGAGGGTCCCCCAGGCTGGAGGACTCGGGATTATATGCCCCCCCAACACACACACCTCAAGGGAGCTAGGTCTTCTTTGGCTGGGCTCCCCTATCCCCCGCCCCACTCGAGGATGGAAGTTGGGGTGCCGGGGGTGGCCAGGGTAGATCCCCGGCGGAACAGGCTTCCCTCCCCCGGGAGCAGGAAGCGGAGCCCCGCCCAGCAGACCTGTTACTGGAAGTCCGAGGGCTGGGTCGCCCCTCCCGTCCCCACTTCCTCCAGCCCCGCCCCACCCCCTGCGGCCCGCGCGTTTATGGGAACTCAGGCCTGGACGGTTTCTCTGAAATCATTCGCTCCGTCTGCCCTCACTTAACCCTGGCCGCCCCGAGAGGGACCTAGGCCAGGCGTCCTGGGAGACGCAGAGAAGCGAGGAGCCTTCCCAGGGACACCGGCCCCTCCCTCAACATTTTATTTTTAAATTTGGCTTTCACGAATTAGGAGTCAGGTTCAGCAATTCACCTGCGTGATCTCACCCTGGCATGTGGGCGCTGTACTTTACCTAAGAGTAAACTGAGGCTCCAAAAGGCCGCCATGGCTTTGCCCTAGCACATGGCTAGGCTAGGAGGGGTTGTGGCCCAATTTGCAACTCTGGCCCCAGGATTTCTGCATTTCCATCAGAACCACCTGGGAGGCTGGTTTAAACTGGATTCTACAGACACATTCCACAAGAGAGATGAGTGGTGGTGAGAAAGGAATTACTCAGTAAACAGACTTTAAATAAAGATCCTGCCACCCACTGTGTACACACAGTCCTCCTTGGGTCCTCCACTCTGTCCCCCATCCCATGCAAACATGCACAGGTGTGCACACGCACACGCGTGCGCACACACACCAGTCTCCAAATAGCTGTTCCAGGTTGGGGTCTCTGGAAACTGAGCAGGAAGTTCCCTGAATGCTCTCCATCAACACCTGTGGGATGAAGGAAGCCCATCTGGGCAGAAGGAGAAGTTGAGCTGCTGTGTCGCCTCCACGCGGCCTCAGCCATCTCACAGGGAATATTGAAGCTAGAATGGCCTTCAGCATTGGGGTCAGGAGGCTAGGCCTTCTACGCTGGCATTAACCAGTGACTGGATGCCATTGAAGGGCAACTGCTCTTGATTCACATGGGGCATGACCTTGGGCAAGCAGCTCTCTTCAGCTGAGGGTAATTCCCAAATGGTCTGAAAGTTGATGATCTTCCCAGAAGCTGAGGGAGTAAATCCTTCAGTCTGGAAGGGGGTTCTGGGCTGTACAGCCTCCAGAACAATGGCCCCATCCCAGTTTGTCCTTATCTCCCTTTTAGTCAAAACTTTTGTTCCAGACTGGGCATGGTGGCTCATGCCTGTAATCCCAGCACTTCGGGAGGCTGAAATAGGAGGATCACTTGAACCCAGCAGTTAGAGACCAGCCTGGCCAACATGGTGAAACCCTCTCTCTACTAAAAATACAAAAATTAGCTGGGCGTGATGGCGCATGCCTGTAATCCCAGCTACTCGGGAGGCTGAGGTTGGATGATCATTTGAACCCGGGAGGCAGAGATTGCAGTGAGCGTGAGATAGCACCACTGCACTCCAGCCTAGGCGACAGAGCAAGACTCCACCTCAAACAAATAAAATAAAATAAAAGGGTCCCTCTAGCTGTTGTGTGGGGGACAGACAGTAGAGCATAGGTGGAAGCAGGAAAACCATGAGGATGGAACTGTGCTAGACCAGCAGGGAGCCAGTGGTGGCTAAAGCAGGATGGAGGGAGTGAGTGGTAAATCAGGATGGAAGGAGTGGGTGGGGAGAAGTGTTTGGATACTGGGGACATTTCCAAAGCATTCAACACATTGGAGTTAGCATTGCCAACAGCATGAGGGTGAGAGGTGAACAGCTAGCTCCTAATGCCTGTGATTCTTTCACTCCCCCACCCCCAGGCCTCTCCATATTGCTGTGGTGCAGGGTAACCTGCCAGCTGTGCACCGGCTGGTCAACCTCTTCCAGCAGGGGGGCCGGGAGCTGGACATCTACAACAACCTACGGCAGGTGAGCCTGGGTCTGAGGGAGGAGGGCTGGGGCCTGGACTCCTGGGTCTGAGGGAGGAGGGTCTGGGGACCTGGACCCCTGGGTCTGAAGGAGGAGGGGTGGGGGGCCTGAACTCCTGGGTCTGAGGGAGGAGGGGCTGGGGCCTGGATCCCTGGGTCTGAGGGAGGAGGGATTGGTGCCTTGACTCCTGGGTCTGAGGGAGGAGGGCTGCAGGCCTGGGCTCTTGGGTCTGAGGAAAGAGAGCTGGGGCCTGGGCTCCTGAGTCTGAGGGAGGAGGGCTGGGGGCTTGGGCTCCTGGGTCTGAGGGAGGAGGGCTGGGGG
>NW_016814950.1:102892-114926 GCF_001698545.2 Rhinopithecus bieti | reverse complement strand
GTGGGGCTGGCGTGGGAGAGCGCCCGCGTGGGGCGGGGCTTGGAGTATCTGACCCGAGAGAGGCTGGAACCCACGAATGGGATGCGGTCGAGATGAGGGTCGCCGGCTGCTGGAGCAGAGTTTGGAGAAACTCAAAGACCTTCCCTCCCCGCCGCAGGACATTAAGAGCGGCCGCTCCCCGCTCATCCACGCCGTGGAAAACAACAGCCTTAGCATGGTGCAGCTGCTGCTGCAGGTGCGTACAGCGCCCCCTGAGCCTCACGCCCACCCTGTCCTCTGACCGCAACCCGGCTTTGGCCCCAGCCTCTAGCTCTGGCCCCGCCTTCCAGTTCTGGCTCTTGCTCCTGCTCCGCGTCCAGCTCTGACCCTTCCTTTAAGGCCTAGTTCTCTCAACCCTCGGGCTCCACGCCCCTGGCTATGAACATGTCCCATTCCTCCCCTGCCCCCTCAACGGCCTAGGCCCCGCCCTGCGATGGCCTGGCCGACCCCGCCTTCCAGCTAGGCCCTGTCCACGCATTGTCCTTCCCCCTTCCAGCCCCCCCGACTCCTTGGGGCGCGGGCCTCGGTGTCCAGCTCCGGTTCATTCAGCGCCGCCAGCGCAGTCCCGCTTGGCTCGCCCTTGGCTGTGGCTCCTGCCTTCCTGTGACCCCACCCCATCCGGTGCCGCCCAACGTGCCGGCCACCTACCCAGGCCTCCAGCCTCTGTTCCCTTGCCCGGGTGACCCTCGCGCCCTCCTGACCCGGCCCTCCCGCTCCGCAGCACGGCGCCAACGTGAACGCACAAATGTACTCCGGCAGCTCCGCGCTGCACTCAGCGTCCGGCCGCGGGCTCCTCCCGCTGGTGCGCACACTGGTCCGCAGCGGCGCTGACAGCAGCCTCAAGAACTGCCACAACGACACGCCGCTGATGGTGGCGCGCAGCCGCAGGGTGAGCCGGGGCGGCTGTGGGCATGGCCCTTGCACACGTGTGTCCGCGGGCTGGTGGCAGGAGAGTGTGCCAGAGCGCAGAGGTGTGAGGGTGTCTGTGCCGCTGCGTGGTGGGGAGTGGGTGAGTCTCTGAGAGCGAGGGTGTGAGTTCCAGAAATGAGGAGAGACTGGCACCAAGAAAAGAAGTGCCTTGCCCATCTTTTCCTACTGAGGGATGGAGAGGCCACCATCTGGATCCCGTGAGCTAGGAGGGATAGAAGGAGAGAGGGCTGTGAGGCAGGGGTGGCTCTATGGTGACGCCCATCTTCCTACAGGTCATCGACATCCTGAGGGGGAAGGCCGCCCGGCCTGCTTCCACCTCCCAGCCAGAACCCTCCCCTGACCAGAGCGCCAACACCTCCCCCGAGAGCAGCAGCCGCCTCAGCTCCAATGGTGAGAAACCGCTCCCAACCTCCAGCCCTGGCGCCTCCTCCCTCAGACCCAGGAATCCCAACCCACAGCCCCTCCTCCCTCAGATCCAGGAGTCCAGGCCCCTGGCCTCCTCTCTCAGACACAGGAATCCCAAACCGTACCCCCTCCTTCCTCAGTCCCAAGATTCCAGGCCCCTAGCCTCCTCTCTCAGACCCAGGAGTCCAGACCCCTGGCCCCTCCTCCTTCAGACCGCAGCCCCTCCTCCATCAGACCCCCCCAGTCCCTCTTCTCTCAAACCTCAGCCCCTCCTCCCTCAGACCCAGGAATCCAGATTCCCAGCCCCTCCTCCCTCAGACCCAGGAGTCCACACCCCTGGCCTCTTCTCCCTCAGACCCCAGCCCCTCCTCCTTCAGACCCCCAGCCCCTCTTCCTTCAGACCCAGGAGTCTAGGTCCCCAGTGCCTCTTTCCTCAGACCCAGGACTTAAACCCCTAGCCCCTCGTCCCTCAGACCTCCTGCCCCTCCTTCCTCAGATCCAAGAGTCCAGACCCCCAGCCCCTCCTCCTTCAGACCCCCAGTCCCTCCTCCCTTAGACCCAGATCTCAGGCCCCAGCCCCTGCTCTCTGGGTCTAGCCTCTCACCACCCTCCCCCTCTGTCTCTCTTCCTTCCTCAGGTCTTCTCTCTGCATCACCGTCCTCCTCACCCTCCCAGTCTCCCCCCAAGGACCCCCCTGGGTTCCCCATGGCTCCTCCCAATTTCTTCCTTCCTTCCCCATCTCCACCTGCCTTCCTGCCCTTTGCCGGGGTCCTCCGAGGCCCTGGCCGGCCAGTGCCCTCCTCCCCAGCTCCAGGAGGCAGCTGAGGGGGATGGGGGGGCAGATCTTGGACTCATGAGGAGGGGCCCCCTGCCCTGTGGGGTCAACCCTTCTGGAAACTGTGAAGATCTCACTCTGCCCCCCCCCCATCTTCGGGACCAGGATTTGCACAGAAGCACATGCACCTACCCATACAGCCCCTCTTCTGAGCACAGTTCCCCCATCTCGCTCCCTGCCCAGGACTCTGACCCCAGTATTCTCAGGCACCAGTCCCTGTCCGTAATGTCACCCACATCTTCCATTTCCGTGTCCCCTCCCAGAGCTGGTGGACCCAGGGAACAGCCACTCCCCTCCACACTCTACCAGACAATTGAGGAGGGGAGAGGTGGGCTGTAACGGGCACGGATCACGATGTAAATTATTAAGCATTTTGGTTGGATTTCTTTTGTAATAAACTATTTTTGTACCATATCCCTTGGGTGCATGGGCCTCTTTCATGAGATGGAGCTGGCAGAAGTGTCTTCGTGTGTGTGCACACCCATGCACTGAATCCAGTTGACTCCCAGAGTGATGTTGTGAGTCTCAGACAGACAATCTCCTATGTATCATTCTGGGACTTCTGGTGTGTTTGTGAATGTTGCCATCATTGTCACTGTGCCATTGTTTCTAAGGAGAACATGGTGTGTGATATCTTTTTTTTTTTTTTTCCCAAGACAGAGTCTTGCTCTGTCACCCAAGCTGGAGTGCAGTGGCACGATCTCGGCTCACTGCAACCTCCGCCTCCCGAGTTCAAGCGATTCTCCTGCCTCAGCCTCCTGAGTAGCTGGGATTACAGGCACGTGCCACCACGCCCGGCTAATTTTTGTATTTTTAGTAGAGACGGGGTTTCACCATGTTGGTCAGGCTGGTCTCGAACTCCTGACCTCATGATCCTCCCATGTCGGCCTCCCAAAGTGCTGGGATTACAGACGTGAGCCACCGCACCTGGCCAGTGTGTGATATCTTTCCAGGGCACCCTGTTGGATTCCGTAGTGAGCCCGGGCATATGTGTTTCTGTAGTGTGGGGGTCCCGGTGATAACCCACAGCTGACTTCAGCCCCAGTCGTCTCTGGCTGGCCGAGTGTGTGGTGTTTGGGAGTATTCCTAATATTGAATCTGGGGTGATGCTGTGATTGTTGCGGTGTGACTGCCTCTCATGGCGTGAGGCACTTTTACTCAGTGGTTCCACAGGGCCTCTCTAATGGACCACATCTGTGGTTTTTTGTTGTTTTTTTGTTTTGAGACGGAGTCTCACTCTGTCGCCCAGGCTAGAGTGCAACGGCGTGATCTCGGCTCACTGCAACCTCCACCTCCTGGGTTCAAGAGATTCTCCTGCCCCAGCCCCCTGAGTAACTGGGATTACAGGCACGCACCAGCACGCCTGGCTAATTTTTGTGTTTTTAGTAGAGACGGGGTTTTGCCACATTGGCCAGGCTGGTCTCAAACTCCTGACCTCAGGCGATCCGCCTGCCTTCGCCTCCCAAAGTGCTGGGATTACAGGCCTGAGTCACCATGCCCAGCACACATCTGTACTTTGACTCTGGGGTATGTCTCTGTGTGTCAGTTGGGGTTTGTAATGGTTTCCTGTTGCCACTATAACAAATCACAAATTCAGTGACTTGAAATGATGCTAACTTTTTTTTTTTTTTTGAGACAGAGTCTCACTCTGTCGCCCAGGCTGGAGTGCAGTGGCACAATCTCAGCTCACAACAAACTCCACTTCCCTGGTTCAAGCCATTCTCCTACCTCAGCCTCCCAAGTAGCTGGGACTACAGGCCTGCACCACCACACCCGGTTAGTTTTTTGTATTTTTAGTGGACACAGGATTTCGACAGGTTGGCCAGGCTGATCTGGAACTCCTGACCTCAGGTGATCCACCCACCTCAGCCTCCCAAAGTGCTGGGATTACAAAAGGTGTGAGCCACCGTGACAGTCAAAGAATGCTAATTTATTCTCTTACAGTTCTGGGCATAAGAAGTCCAAAATCGAGGCCAAGCATGGAGGTTCACACCTGTAATCCCAGCACTTTGGGAGACTGAGGCAGGAGAATCCCTTGAGACCAGGAGTTTGAGACCAGCCTGGGCAATATAGTGAGACCCTGTCTGTAAAAAAAAAAAAAAAAAAAATAGCCAGGCAAGGTGGCAGGCACCTGTAGTCCCACCTACTCAGAAGACTGAGGTGGGAGGATAGCTTGAGTCTGTGAGTTCGAGGCTGCAGTGAGCTATGATCGCACCACTGACTCCAGCCTGGGCAACAGAGTGAGGCCCTGTCTCAAAAAATAAATAAATTAAAGAACCATGGTGTTAGCATCTGCTTCTTGTGGTGAAGGCTTCAGGCTGCTTCTACTCATGGCAGAAGGCCAAGGGAACCACACGTGTGCAGGGATCACGTGGCAGGAGAGAGAGAGAGAGAGAGAAAAGCGCCAGGCTCCTTTTAACATACATCTCTCATGGGCGTTAATGGGGAGAACTCATTCACCTTCCAGGGAGGGCATTAATCTGTTCATGAGGGATCTGCCCCTGTGACCCAAACACACCTCACATTAGGCCCACCTCCAATCTTGGGAATCAAAGTTTTTTGTTTTATTTTTTTGAGACGGAGTCTCGCTCTGTCGCCCAGGCTGGAGTGCAGAGGCCTAATCTCGGCTCACTGCAGCCTTTGCCTCCAAGGTTCAAGCAATTATCCAGCCTCAGCCTCCCGAGTAGCTGGAATTACAAGCATGCACCACCATGCCCAATTAATTTTTGTATTTTTAGTGGAGACGAGGTTTCACCATGTTGACCAGGCTGGTCTCGAACTCCTGACCTCAAATGATCTGCCCGCCTCAGCCTCCCAAAGTGCTGGGATTACAGGTGTGAGCCACTGCGCCTGGTCCAAATTTCTTCATTTTTTTTTTTGATACAGAGTCTCACTCTATCACTCAGGCTGGGGTGCAGCAGGAGATCCTAGCTCACTGCAACCTCTACCTGGGCTCCAGTGAGGGGATCAGATTTCAACATGAGGTTTCGAAGGAAAAAATATTCAAACCACAGCATGGAGGTGTTTTCTGTTTGTTTTTTGTGGGGGTTTTTTGTTTGCTTGTTTGTTTAATCTGTGGGGGTTCTCTGGGTCGTCAGGTGAATTGCTGATAGTGAACATTTAATCACCATCACTCTGTAATGCAGTTGCATCTATGGGGCCAACTGCCTTAACAACTTCCTGGATGTCATTGCTGGGGTCCGTGAATGGCTGTGTGTGTGCACACAAACACTCGTGCACACGCACTTCTGGATGGCCTGTGTGAGCACTGACTGGGTGACTTGTGTGTGCCTGGCCCTCCTGACCGGGACATCCATGCGTCTTTCTGTTTGCAACCGTGTTTCAGTATTTCTGACTCAGACCCTGGGCTCCGGTATCTCTGAAGCTGCCAGACTTGAAGGGTACGTGAACATCCTTTGCTGGCCAGGCACAATGGCTCACACCTGTAATCCCAGCACTTTGGGGAAGGCAAGGTGGGAGGATCACTTGAGGCCAGGAGTTCAAGACCAGCCCAGGCAACATAGCAACACCCTGGCTCAAAGGGAAGGGGAGGGGAGGAAAGAGAGAGTGGAAGAAAGGAAGGAAGGAAGGGAGGAGGGAGGGAGGGAAGGAAGGAAGGAGGGAAGGAGGGAAGGAAGGAAGGCAGGAAGGAGAGAGAGAGAGAAAGAAACAGTCTTTCTGTTTCCTGGTCACCATAGTGAGACGCTGTCTCTACAAAAGATGAAAAAATGTATTGGCTGAGCATGGTGGTGTGTGCCTGCAGTCCCAGCTACTTAGAAGGCTGAGGTTCAAGCATCACTTGAGCCCAGCGTGTCAAGCCTGCAGTGAACTACGATCACACCACTGCATTCCAGCCTGATGCCAGAGGGAGATCCTGTCTCTCTTTTTTGTTTTGTTTTGTTGTTACCAAGTCTCACTCTGTTGCACAGGCTGGAGGAGTGCAGTGGTGCAATCTCGGCTCACCACAACCTCTGTCTCCCAGGTTCAAGCGAGTCTCCTGCCTCAGCCTCCCAAGTAGCTGGAATTACAGGCATGCACCATCACGCCCAGTTAATTTTTTTGTATTTTTAGTAGAGACAGGGTTTCACTATGTTGATCAGACTGGTCTCAAACTCCCGACCCCAGGTGATTCGCCCACCTCGGCCCCTCAAAGTGCAGGGATTACAGGCGTGAGCCACCGCACCCAGCCAATATTTATGTTTAATCCTTAGAGCAACTTGCAGGTTTGCTCCAAGGTTTAAACATGAATATCAGTCAAGCTAATTGTGCTCCCCTCCTCGTATGCAGTGGCCGAAAACAGCAGTGCCCTCGGTAGTATACACAGCCTGCTGCATGTAGGGGTGGCCTTAAGGGACCTTGGAGATAGCCCTTTCCAATGTATGTTCATGTTTCCGACTTTGACCTCACCCCAGTCTAGACTCCAGACAGGTATGCAAGGCGCCTTTGGAAAGCCCCAGGGTGTGGTGACCAGGGTTCACATTGGCTAAGGCATCACGTCCATCTGCACCAAGCTGCAGAACATGGAACATGTGATCGAGGCCCTACCCAGGGCCAAGTTCAAGTTCCCTGGCCACCAGAAGATCCGCATCTCAAGGAGGTGGGACTTTACCAAGTTTGGTGCAGATCAATTTGAAGACACGGTGGCTGAAAAGCAGCTCATCTCGGATGGCTGTGGCATCAGGTACACCCCCAATCATGGGCCCCTGGAATAGTGGCGAGCCCTGCTTACTCACACCCACCAATAAATCCTGCTTCCTGTCCAAACTGATAAAAAAAAAAAAAAATGAACGGGGCACAGTGGCTCATGCCTATAATCCTAGCACTTGGGGAGCTGGAGGTGGGCAGATCGATTGAGCCCAGGAGTTCAAGACTAGCGTGGGCAATATGGTGAAACCCTGTCTCTCCAGAAAAAAAAAAAAAAAAAGATCAAAGGAAAACAAAATTAGCCGGAGTGGTGGTGCACGCCTGTAGTCCCACCCACTCAGGAGGCTGAGGTGGGAGGATCACTTGAGCCCAAGAGGTCAAGGCCACAGTGAACCAAGATTGAGCCACTGCATTCCAGCCTGGGTGACAGAGAGAGAGACTCTGTCTCAAAAAAAAAAGGGGGGGGAATAAATTATGTGCAGTACTTATTATAGGCCATGGCGCTGAGTAAAAGCTTCATAAATGGGAATTGCTGTTGCCATCATCCAAGAATTTTTGATAGTTTTGATGTCAGAGGAAAAAAAGTAGAGATGATGAGACCTATTATTTGTCCTGGTGGAAAAATGGAACAATGAGGTCATAGTCTAAATGTGTGTTTTAGCTACATTTTTTTTTTTTTGAGACGGAGTCTCGCTCTGTCGCCCGGGCTGGAGTGCAGTGGCCAGATCTCAGCTCACTGCAAGCTCCGCCTCCCGGGTTTACGCCATTCTCCTGCCTCAGCCTCCCGAGTAGCTGGGACTACAGGCGCCTGCCACCTCGCCCGGCTAGTTTTTGTATTTTTAGTAGAGACGGGGTTTCACCGTGTTAGCCAGGATGGTCTCGATCTCCTGACCTCGTGATCCGCCCGTCTCGGCCTCCCAAAGTGCTGGGATTACAGGCTTGAGCCACCGCGCCCGGCCTTTAGCTACATTTTTTATTCCACAGTTGTAACCAAATTAAAGAATATAGCTGGGCATGGTGGCACACACCTGTAGTCATAGCTACTCGGGAGGCTGTGGCATGAGGATCACTTGAACCCAAGGGTTTTAGACCAGCCTGGGCAACATAGTGAGACCCCATCTCTTAAAAGACTGAAGTGGCTCACATCTGTAATTCCAGCACTTGTGGAGGCCAAGGCAGGAGAACTGATTGAGCCCAGGAGTTTGAGATCAGCCTGGGCAACATAGCAAGAGCCTGTCTCTACAAAAAAAAAAATTTATATTAGGTGCCTGTGGTCCTAGCTATTCAAAGGTTGAGGCAGGGCACAGTGGCTCACGCCTGTAATCCCAGCAGTTTGAGAGGCCGAGGAGGGTGGATCACAAGGTCAGGAGATCGAGACCATCCTGGCTAACAGGATGAAACCCCAACTCTACTAAAAATACAAAAGCAAAATTAGCTGGGCGTAGTGGCGGGCGCCTGTAGTCCCAGCTACTCGGGAGGCTGAGGCGGGAGAAGGGGGTGAACCCGGGAGGCGGAGCTTGCAGTCAGCCGAGATCACGCCACTGCACTCCAACCTGGGCAACACAGCGAGACTCCATCTCAAAAAAAAAAGAGGAGCTTAAAGCTGCAATGAGCTATGATTGCACCACTGCACTCCAGCCTAGACAACAGAGACAGACCCTATCTTTAAAAAACATATAAAATAAAGGGCTTGACTAACATGGCCAAAGCCTGGGTAACATGGCAAAACCCTATCTCTAAAAAAAAAAAAAAAAAAAAAAAAAAAAAACACACACATACAAAAATTAACCAGGCATGGGAGCGTGCATCTATAGTCCCAGCTACTCAGGAAGCTGAGGTGGGAGGACCACTTGACACTGAGCGATCAGGGTTACAGTGACCTATAATTGCACCACTATGCTCCAGCCTGGGTGACAGAGTGAGACCCTGTCTTAAAAAATATAATAAATAAAAGAAGAAATATAGTAGCTTTTTTATTTTTATTTTTTCTTTATTTTATTTTACTTTATTTTTTTTGAGACAGAGTCTTGCTCTATCACCCAGGCTGGAGTTCAGTGGCACAATCTCAGTTCACTGCAACCTCTGCCTCCCAGGTTCAAGTCATTCTCCTGCCTGAGCCTCCCGAGGAGCTGGGATTACAAGTGCGCGCCACCACGCCAGGCTAATTTTTGTATTTTTAGTAGTGATGGGGTTTCGCCATATTGGTCAGGCTAGTCTTGAACTCCCGACCTCAGGTGATCCAACCACCTTGGCCTCCCAAAGTGCTGGGATTACAGGAATGAGCCACCATGTCCAGCCTATAGTCGCTTAAATAAGATGAGTGTCTATTTTTCTCTCATGTAAACCCAGTGAAAACCTGCATCTAGAATAGTAGCCAAGGATGTCAGAAATCGAGGCTCCTTCTACCTGCTTGTTCTGCTGCCCTTATCTCACACTTCCATTGTGTGGTCCAAAATGGCTGCTCCAGCTCCTACCATCACATCCACAGTCCAACCATTGGGAAGAAGAAACAAAAGCCTATTGTATGCCCCTACCCTTTAAAGCTACATCCCAGAAGTCATACACATCATACACATCACATCCTATTTGGCCAGAATTCAGTCACATGACCACACCTATCACAACAGAGGCTGGGAAATATGGTTTTATCTGGGCGGCATGTACCCAGCCAAAACTCAGGGGTTCTGTTACAAAAGGAAGAGGAGAGAATGGTTATTGAGGGACCACACGTGTATCTGTCACAACCAGGGCTCTGCCACCAAATGACTAAATGACTCAAGGTGAAGTGACTTCACCACACTGAGCCTCAGTTTCCTCGCCTGTCAAACGGGAGTCCCCTCCACCCCTCGGGGTTGATGGGCTATTGGGCATTTAATGAGAGCGTGGGTGTCAGGCACTTGGCACAGGACCTGCCCCATCAGCAGCCTGGACTGTGTTGGAAGTCCTCTTGTGCTTGTGGGTCTAGGCTGTGGGTGATGTGGCTTTTTGTGTATGAGAAACTGTCCCTGGGCCTGAGAGCTGAACCCAGCACTGAACTTTGTAAGTAACTTCTCTAAAACAAGGGATCTGGCCTGTGTACACACGGAAATCCCCTCTCAGCCTCCTAGACCTTGGGACTGGGCATGTGTCCTTCCACACTCTTCCCCTTCCGCTGGAGAAAGGCAGACTCCAAAGATGGGGGAAGGCTCCTGCTTGGGGCCTCCGGCCTCCCAGCCTTCACAGAAAAGCACTCATAGCCTGGCCAACATGGTGAAACCCCGTCTGTACTAAAAATACAAAAATGTGCTGGATATGGTGGTACACATCTGTAGTCCCAGCTACTAGGGAGGCTGAAGTGGGAGGATTGCTTGAACCCAGGAGGCGGAGGTTGCAGTGAGCCAAGATCGTGCCACTGCACTTCAGCCTGAGTGACAGAAAAAAAAAAAAAAAAAATTTAAGCACTCACCCCTCAACTTCCAAAGTTCCTCATGGGTGACAGTCCTAGCATTCCGGGGACAGCTCTAACGCCAGAAGTCATACCTTCAATGTATCTCTCAGGGCCCCAGTCACTTGTTCTCACATCGAGTAAACCCAGGAAGGCAGAGGACATCTCTCCTAGATGTGTGCATGAAATCTGCCAAATTCTAAATGCCTGTGACATTCCAAAAAATGACTTTAAGAGCATTGGCCGGGCGCAGTGGCTCACACCTGTAATCCCAACCCCTTGGGAGGCTGAGGTGGGAGGACAGATTGAGCCCTGGAGTTCAAGACCATCCTGGACAACATAGGTAGACCCCGGCTCTAACCCCAAACATGGTGGCACGTGCCTGCAGTCCCAGATACTCAGAAGGCTGAGGTGGGAGGATTGCTTGAGCCCAGGAGCTCGAGGCTGCAGTGAGCTGTGACCATGCCACTGCACTCCAGCCTGAGTGACAGCGTGAGAGTTTGCCTCACACACCACACACACACACACACACACACAGTCAGGGCATCGTGGCTCACACCTGTAATCCCAGCACTTTGGAAGGCCAAGGTGGGTGGATTGGCCAGGAAACATCACACAAACCCAAATCAAGGAGAACTTCTCCAAAAGAACTAGCCTATAATCTTAAAAAATGTCAATTCCATGAAAAACAAAGAAAGGCTAAGGAACTGTGCCAGACTGAAGGAAATTGAAGAGATGAAAACTTTTTGCTATGACAGTTTGGGGATAGTTGGCAATTTGCATACAGGCTGCACTGTTAGATATTAGTGTCACTGAGAAATGGACACTGCTCCTCTGTACTTTGGTGGTGTAAGAGAATGTCCTTACACTTGGAAATACAACTGAAGCATTTAGAGGCAAAGGGACATAATGTCTGAAACTATTCATGCAACTTCTCTATAATTTTAAAATGATTCCAAAAGAAAAGCAAATGATTTCAAAGTAAAAGTCATGGTTTAAGAATCTGTGGGTCTGACCGGGCGTGGAGGCTCTCGCCTGTAATCCCAGCACTTCGGGAGGCCGAGGCAGGCAGATCACTTGAGGTCAGGAGTTCGAGACCAGCCTGGCCAACATGGTGAAACCCCGTTTCTACTGAAAATACAAAAAATTAGCCGGGTGTGGTGAGATGAGCCTGTAATCCCAGCTACTTGGGAGCGTGAGGCACGAGAACCGATTGAACCCGGGAGACGGAGGTTGCAGTGAGCAGTTGGCGCCACTGCACTCCAGCCTGGGCGACAGAGCGGAATTCCGTCTCAAAAAAAAAAAGAGAGAGAGAAAGAAAAAAAGAAAGAAAAGTCTATGGTTTAAGGTTCTATGTTTCCGAGGATCTCTAAGTCTGTGCATGCATTTGTGGTCAGAGTCTGGGGAGTTGGGGGCGTAAATGAGCTGCTTTAGACACTGCTTTGAGGGTGTGACCCGGACTTTAGGGTGTGGTTAAGGTCTAGGGGTGGGGCTAGGGCCTTGGGGGTGTGACCACAGTCCAAGAGGCGAGGCCAGGGCCTCAAAGGTGTGGCCATAGTTTGAGGCGTGGCCGAGAAACTCCGTTCCCAAGGGAGGCGGTAAGCCTGTGCTCAGAGCGCCCTCTTGTGGCTATACTCAGGCCTCCACTTTTTATTTAATAGCTTTATTTCGTTTTATTTTTTTCAACTTTCATTTTATTTTATTTTATTTTTTTATTTTTATTTTTTTTTTATTTTTTTTTTTTGAGACGGAGTCTC
>NW_016814950.1:92944-99953 GCF_001698545.2 Rhinopithecus bieti | reverse complement strand
CTCCTGCCTCAGCCTCCCGAGTAGCTGGGACTACAGGGGCCCGCCACCTCGCCCGGCTAGTTTTTTGTATTTTTTAGTAGAGACCGGGGTTTACCGTGTTAGCCCGGATGGTCTCGATCTCCTGACCTCGTGATCCGCCCGCCTCGGCCTCCCAAAGTGCTGGGATTACAGGCTTGAGCCACCGCGCCCGGCCTCAACTTTCATTTTAGATTCAGGGGGTACATGTGCAGGTTTGTTACCTGGGTATATTGCATGATGCTGAGGTTTGGGGTACGACTGATCCCATCACCCAGGTAGTAAGCATAGTACCCAACAGTTTTTCAGCCCTTTCCCCCTCCCTTCTTCCCTCCCCCCTTTAGAAGTCCCCAGTTTCTATTGTTGCCGTCTTTATGTCCCTGAGTACTCAACGTTTAGCTCCCACTTACAAGTGAAAATGAGCAGTATTTGCCTTTCTGATCCAGCCTAACTGTTTTATTGAGATATAATGTGTATACCATACAATTTACCTCTTTAATGTGTACAATTCTGGCCGGACACGGTGGCTCACACCTGTAATCCCACCACTTTGGGAGGGTGAGGCAGGAGAATTACTTGAACTCAGGAGTTCAAGACCATCCCAGGCAACACAGTGAGATCTTGTCTCTAAAAAAATTAAAATAAAATTGTAAAAAGTATACAATTCACTGACTTGGTATATTCACAGAATTGTGCAATTATCACCAGATTCTTTTTTCTTTTTTTTGAAATGGAGTCTATGTCACCCAAGTTGGAGTGCAATGGCACTATCTCAGCTCACTGCAACCTCCACTTCCCGGGTTCAAGAGATTCTCCTGCCTCAGCCTCCTGAGTAGCTGGGATTACAGGCGCATCTCACCACGGCTGGCTAATTTTTGTTTTTTAGTAGACAGGGGGTTTCACCATGTTGCCCAGGCTAGTCTCGAACTCCTGACCTCAGGTGATCTGCCTGCCTTGGCCTCCCAAAGTGCTGGAATTACAGCTGTGATCTGCCCAGGCTGGCCAGTGACTGGCTTTTTTCACTTAGCATTATGTTTTCAAGGTTCATCCATATTGCAGTATGTATCAATACTTCATTCCTATTAGCGGGGGGTGACGTGCACCTGTGGTCCCCGCTACTCGGGAGGCTGAGGCAGGAGGATTGCTTGAGCCTGGAAGATCGAGGCTGCAGTGAGTTGAGATCGTGCCACTGCACTCCACTCTGGGAGACAGCGCAAGACCCTATCTCAAAACAAACAAACAAAAAATCATTCCTTTTAATGGCCGAAGAATTTTCCGTTGTATGAGTAGACCACATTTTGTTTATCCATTCTTCAACTGATGGACTTTGGGGTTGTTTCCACAAGTCTTTGGGTAGATATATGCTTCCAGTTCTCTGGGATATATATATACACGTAGGAATGCTCTAGCCCTATGTTTAACATTTTGGGGAACTGCCAAACAATTCTCCAAAGCAGCTGCACTATTTTACATTCTCACCATCAGTGTAGAGGGTTCCAATTTCTCCATATCCTTGCCAACACTTGTGATTGTCTGTCTTGTTTATGACAGCCATCGTAGTGGGTGTGAAGCCGCATTCACTGTGATTTTCATGTTCATTTCCCTAATGGATCATATTGTGCAGCGTCTTTTCCTGTCATTCACTTCATTTGTATCCACTTTGAGGCAAATCTGGAAAAAGAATTCATATAGTTACAAAGTGGATACAAAAAACCTGTCAAATCTGGGAAAAGAGTTCATATAGTTGCAGATTTTTTTTTTTTTTTTCTTTTTTAGACAAGATCTCACTGGGTCATCCAAGCTGGAGTACAGCAACACAATCATAGCTCACTAAAGCCTCAAACTCCCAGGCTCCAGCAATCCTCCCACCTCAGCCTCAGCCTCCCCAGTAGCTGGGACCACAGGCAGCATCCCACCACGCCCAGTTTTTTTGTTGTTGTTGTTTTGTTTGTTTGTTTGTTTGTTTGTTTGAGACGGAGTCTCACCCCATCGCCCAGCCTGGAGTGTAGTGGCATGATCTTGGCTCACTGAAGCCTCCGACTCCTGGGTTCAAGCGATTCTCCTGCCTCGGCTTCCTGAGTAGCTGCGATTACAGGCGCGTGCCACCACACCTGGCTACTTTTTGTATTTTTAGTAGAGACGGGGTTTCACCATGTTGGTCAGGCTGGTCTCGAACCCTGAACTTGTGGTCCGCCTGCCTTGGCCTCCCAAAGTGCTGGGATTACAGGCATGAGCCACTGTGCCCAACTTGTTAGTCTCAAACTCCTGGCTTCAACCGATCCTCCCACATCAGCCTCCCAAAGTGACAGGATTACAGCCGTGAGCAGCACACCTCTTCCAGCTTGTGGTGTTCACTGGTAATCTTTGGTGTTATTTGACTTATAGATGCATCACTCCAATCTCTCTGCCGCCATCATCATATGTTGTGTGTGTGTGTGTGTACCTGTAACTGTATCCAAATCTCCTTTTCATAAGGACATCAGTCAGATCTAGGACCTACCCTGATCCAATAGAATCTTATCCAAATCTGATTACATTTGCAAAGACCTTATTTCCATATAGGGTCACATTCATACGTTCCAGTGAACATGAACTTGGTGGGGAAGGAAATGATTCCACCCAGGCTACTCATCATTATGTGTTTATGACATACACTGCTGGTATTTGTGTTCAGTTTATTCACCTTAATTGCTGCACAAGAGTTTATTGTGAGAATACACCACAATTTACGTCAGGCTGCTGGTGGTGAATACCCATCTTGTTGCTACTTTCCTCCACTTCCGACAAGAATGCAATTAACATCCCTGAACATGTCTCTTGGTGTTTCTTAGGGCAGTATTTTTCAAACGGCCAAACAAGATCCATTAGTGGGTTGTGAAATCAATTTGGTGGGTTTTACACAATTTTTCCTTTAATGAAATGGAATTAAATAGAAGCTATTAGAGTGCATGCTTATAGTCCGAGTGACAGCTCATCTGTGAAACTTTTGCTTCAGGTGTCTATAGCTGTGTTAATGTCCAGCAGAAGTGTTTATAAGCCACAGCTCTGAAGGAGGTAGCTGGGCAAACGACCTGTCCATTTGTCCAAAGGTCTCGTGGATGCTGCTAAATTGCTCTCCAATGTTTGTTCATCTGCATTCATAGCAGCTCCTTGCCAACACTTGCATAGTCAACACTTTGAACTTTTGTCAGGCTAATGGGTTTTCAACCTGTTTGGTTTTGTTTTTTGAGACAGAGTCTCACTCTGTCGCCCAGGCTGGAGTGCAGTAACATGATCTCAGCTCCCTGCAACCTCTGCCTCCCAGGTTCAAGCGATTCTCCTGCCTCTGCCTCCCAAGTAACTGGGATTATAGTCATACCAGCATGCCCAGCTAACTTTTGTATTTTTATTTTTATTATTTATTTTTTATTATTTGTTTATTTGTTTATTTTGAGATGGAGTCTCGCGCTGTCACCCAGGCTGGAGTGCAGTGCCACAGTGTTGGCTCACTGCAGACTCTGCCTCCTGGGTTCAAGCAATTCTCCTGCCTCAGCCTCCTGAGTAGCTGGGACTATAGTCGCACAACACCATGCCCGGCTAATTTTTGTATTTTGATAGAGAGGGGGTTTTGCCATGTTGGCCAGGCTAGTCTCGAACTCCTGACCTCAAGTGATCCACCTACCTTGGCCTCCGAAAGTGCTGGGATTACAGGCATGAGCGACTGCGCCCAGCCTAATTTTTGTATTTTTGGCAGAGATGGAGTTTCACCATGTTGGCCAGGCTGGTCTCAAACTTCTGACCTCAAGTGATCCGCCTGCCTTGGCCTCCTAAAGTGCCGGGATTATAGGTATGAGCCACCGCAACCGGCTCGATCTCTTTTTTTTTTTTTTTTTGGTCTTTTTTTAATTTAAAGAAAAATTTTAAGATTTTCAATTCCTACAAGATAGTGGTGGGGCTAAGGAGGGGCTCAGGGTGCATTGGGAGGTTTGACTCTCATCCTAAGCCCCCTGCCCTATGACCTCAAAGGGCTCTTAAGAATTCAGTGTGCAAATGTTTGCAAAGCATTACACACAGGGCCTGACAGACAGCAGGTATTCAATAAATGCTAGCTATGGCGGGTGTAGTGGCTCACACCTGTAATCCCAGCATTGTGGGAGACCCAGGCTGGAGGATCGCCTGAGCTCAGGAGTTCGAGACCAGCCCGTGCAACATAGTGAGACATTGTTTCTATTAAAATAAAATTAAAAAAAAAAATAGCCAACATGGCAGTGCATGCCTGTAGTCCTAATTACTAGGGAGGCTGAGACAGGAGGATCACTTGAACCCCGGAGGTCAAGGCTGCAATGAGTGGTGATCAAACCACTGCACTCCAGCCTAGGAGACAGAGCAAGACCCTGTCTCGAAAAAATAAAATAAAATAAAAGTTAGTTATTACTATTATTCTCTGATTCGAAGTTCTCTAGATATGTGCACATTTGCGATCAGAAGTTGGCCTGTTCTGACCAGGCATGCGGCTCACGCCTGTAATCCTAGCTCTTTGGGATGCTGAGCAGGCAGGATTGATTGAGCCCAGGAGATCCAGGCTGCAGTGAGCTATGATCAGTCCACTATCACTGCACTCCAGCCTGAGTAACAGAGCAAGACCGAGCAAGACCCTGTATCACAGGAAAAAAAAAAACAAAACAGAACTTGGCTTGGCCTGGGATGGGGCGTGGCCAGAATGCCTTGCTTAGGTGCGAGGCCCACAGCGCCCGCCCTGATGGCTGCCGAGCGAAGGTTGATGTTACAGGTTCTACAGGTTGGGTGAAAGCCACACCCAGCCACCCCTACACAAACAAGTTGCTCCCCGCCCCGACAGTCTTGAACCCCATCCTCCCGCCTGGCTTCTTCCAGACTCAGGAGTATCTTAACTCTGGCCTGATTTCTCCCATGCCACACCATTATTAGGACCCAGAAATCTTGTTGCCAAATACCTGCCCCCTCAGACACCCACTTGCCAACCCTTGCTTCTAGGGAACCCACAGGCCTCGTGGCTCTGTGCCTCCTTCCTCGGAGACAAAGAGATAGCAATGCCTCCCTGACCGGTTCCCCGTTGAAATCTCAGTTATCCGACCTTTAACCCCATGCCATGACCAAAGACCCAGACCTTCGACAAGGTGCTGTGTCCAAGTTCCACCTCCCGGTAGCTCCCGGCCCTTCCCATCCCCTCTCCAAGAAGAGTCCTGTGGCAGGGCAAAGTGGCTCACACCTATAATCCCAGCACTTTAGGAGGCTGACGTGGACGGATCACTTGAGCTCAAAAGTTCAAGACCATCCTGGGCAACATAGTGAGACCCTGTCTCTACTAAAAATACAAAAAATAAAATAAAATAGCCAGGACTGGGGATGCGCACCTGTGGCCCCAGCTACTCGGGAGGGTGAGGTGGGAGGATCACTTGAGTCTGGGAGACAGAAGTTGCAATGAGCTAAAATCTCACCACTGCACTCCAGCCTGGGCGACAAAGCAAGACTCTATTTTAAAAATAAAATAAAATAAAATAAGATAAAAAGTCCCAGGCCTCCCCTAGCACCTTGCCCGCCTCTGAAGGGACCCAGACATCCTACCTGCACTTCCCACCCACCCATTGAGAAGCCCCTCCTATCGCTACCCACCACAGCCACCCCACCCTGCTTCTTTTTGAGAATCAAACTCAAACCGCATCAGCTAATTGTTTTTTCTTTTTTGTATTTTTAGTAGAGACGGGGTTTCACCATGTTGGCCAGGCTGGTCTGGAACTCCTGACCTCAGGTGATCTGCCTGCCTCATCGCCTGCCTCAGCCTCCCAAAATGCTGGGATTACAGATGTGAGCCATCGCGGCCGGTCAAATTTTATTTTATTTTTAATAAATTTTTTAGAGATGGAGCCTCATTATGTTGCCCAGGCTGGTCTTGAACTCCTGGGCTCACGTAATCCTCCCACCTCGGCCACCCAAAATGCTGGGATTACAAGCATGAGCCACCGCTCCCAGCCTCCAAACCCCACCTCTTGAAGACGCACGTGCCAGATCCTCCAGCCCCCGCCCGCTTTGGAGACACTGGTACCTGCAGGCCCCTCCCCGGTTCTCTAGGGCCCGCCCTCTCCTTTCACTCTGGGCGACGCGGCGCCTACCCCGGTCTTTCCCGGCTTACGCGAGGCTCCCATGGCTGTGGCGGTGGCCCCGTGGGGGCGACAGTGGGAAGAGGCCCGCGCCCTGGGCCGGGCAGTGAGGATGCTGCAGCGCCTAGAAGAGCAATGCGGCGACCCTCGGCTGTCCATCAGTCCCCCTTCGCTGCGGGACCTGCTGCCCCGCACAGCGCAGCTGCTTCGAGAGGTGGCCCGTGCTGGGCGGGCGGCCGGCGGAGGTGGCCCCGGGGGTCCCGGCGGCTCCAGGGACTTTCTCCTCGTCTACCTGGCCAATCTGGAGGCCAAGAGCAGGCAGGTGGGCGCGCTGCTGCCGCCCCGGGGCCGAAGGGCTGCCAACGACGAGCTCTTCCGGGCGGGCTCCAGACTCAGGTGAGCCTTCGCCCCAGAACAAAGTCCTCAGGGGTGAGGCCCAGGTCTTGCTCCCAGCCCCCTCCTCCCTCAGACCCAGGAATCCAGGCCCCCAGCCCCTCCTTCCTCAGACCTAGTAACTCAGGCCCCATCCTCTTCTCCCTCAGACTCAAGGGTTCAGGCTCTAGTCCCTTTTCCCTCAGACCCAGGGGTCCAGCCCCCAACCCCTCCTTCCTCAGACTCAGGAGTCAGGCCCCCAGCACCTCCTCCCTCAGACTCAGAAGTCCAGGCCCCCAGCCCATCCTCCCTCAGACCGGGGAGTCCAGGCCCCCAGCCCCTCCTCCCTCAGACTCAGGGATCCAGGCCTCCAGCCCCTCCTCCCTCAGACCCAGGAGTCCAGGCCCCAGCCCCTCCTCCCCAGACCCAGGAGTCCAGTCCCCAGCCCATCCTCCCTCAGACTCAGGGATCCAGGCCCCAGCCCCTCCTTCCTCAGACCCAGGAGT
>NW_016814950.1:79448-92526 GCF_001698545.2 Rhinopithecus bieti | reverse complement strand
GCTCCCAGCCCTCCTCCCTCAGACCCAGGAGTCCAGGCCCCCAGCACCTCCTCCCTCAGACCCAGGGGTCCAGCCCCCCACCCCTCCTTCCTCAGACCCAGGAGTCCAGGCCCCAGCCCCTCCTCCCTCAGACTCAGGGATCCAGGCCCCAGCCCCTCCTCCCTCAGACTCAGGGATCCAGGCCCCAGCCCCTCCTCCCTCAGACCCAGGGGTCCAGACCCAGCCCCTCCTTCCTACTGGAACCTGGAAAATGGGCCACCCAGTTTTCTCCTTCCTTGGGCGCCCACGCTCTCAGCCCCATTTTGCCTTTTCCTCGGTTACCCAGCAGCCCGATTCTGGTTCCCACTATCTCAGAATTCAGGGACCCTATGGGGCTTGCTATGTTGAGGATAAAATAAAAGTTAGCTATTACTATTATTATCTAATTCAAAGTTCTCTAGATGTGTGCACATTTGTGATCAGAACTTGGCCTGGTCTGGCCAGGTACAGTGGCTCACACCTGTAATCCCAGCTCTTTGGGAGGCCCAGCTGGGAGGATCAGGCCTCAGAATGTGGAGACCCCATGGGCTCCTAGGTTGAGGAGAGGTAGATGGACACACCCAAAGAGACTGATCATTAGGTCCCCGTCACGGTTTCTGCCTGGACTACCCACTTGGTCTTTAGTTCCTGAGGAACAGCTGGCTCCAGACCCAAGACCTGCCTGGAGGCCACCTCTGCTGTACTGCACAGAGGAAGGAACCTCAGAGTGACAGGGCAGACGAGGTTTGGGGCCCAGAGCCCAGAACAAGGTCTAGTTCAGTGACCCATGCCACTTCTTTATATCAAATATTTTGTAGTGTCTCTATTTTTTTGGTTTTTGGGACACAAGGTCTTGCTCTGTCACCCAGACTGGAGTGCAGTGGCACCATCATGGCTCACTGCAGCCTCAAACTCGTGGGCTCAAGTGATCCTCCCACCTCAGCCTCCCATGGAGCCGGGACCACAGGCATATACCACCATGCCAGGCTAATCTTTTTATTTTTTGGTAGAGAGGAGGTCTTGCTATGTTGGCTAGGCTGGTCTCAAACTCCTGGCCTTATGCGATCTTCCCATCTCAGCCTCCCGCAGTGCTGAGATTACAGGCAAGAGCCACCATGTCCAGACAAGTGTTTCCTTAATTCATCCTGAAATGACATACAGAAGTTTAACAACCTACCCACCTATAGTTTTTTTTTGTTTGTTTGTTTTTTGAGACAGAGTTTCGCTCTG
This sequence comes from Rhinopithecus bieti, assembly GCF_001698545.2. Classification (NCBI taxonomy): domain Eukaryota; kingdom Metazoa; phylum Chordata; class Mammalia; order Primates; family Cercopithecidae; genus Rhinopithecus; species Rhinopithecus bieti. The sequence goes on along the minus strand of NW_016814950.1, from coordinate 91,278 downwards.
CCACCAAGGCTGGAGTGCAGTGGCCGGATCTCAGCTCACTGCAAGCTCCGCCTCCCGGGTTCACGCCATTCTCCTGCCTCAGCCTCCCGAGTAGCTGGGACTACAGGTGCCGCCACCTCGCCCGGCTAGTTTTTTGTATTTTAGTAGAGACAGGGTTTCACCATGTTAGCTAGGATGGTCTCGATCTCCTGACCTCGTGATCCGCCCGTCTCGGCCTCCCAAAGTGCTGGGATTACAGGCTTGAGCCATCGCGCCCGGCCCCACCTATAGTTTTTTAATCACTATAATGCCCAAATTATGAGAGTGATAAAAGGAATTTTTTTCATAAATATTATCTATGTTTTAAATGAAAATGCCAAGGCACAATCATTCTTGGAAGGTAGAGTTGACTAGTCAGACACTCGTACCTGTAGGTAGAACCACCATCATATAGAATCAAATCGTCTTCCCTTAATATATAGGAAAGCTGGATTTCTGCAAAATTCAGCATAATTTTTTTTTTTTTAGACATGGTCTCACTCTGTTGCCCAGGCTGGAATGCAGTGGTGTGATTTTGACTCACTGCAGCCCCCGCCTCCCGGATTCAAGTAATTATCCTGCCTCAGCCTCCTGAGTAGCTAGGATTACAGGCACCCACCACCACGCAGTGATAGTTTTGTAGTTTTATTACAGACAGGGTTTCACCATGTTGGCCAGGCTATTCTCAAACTCCTGACCTCAAGTGATCCACCCACCTCAGTCTCCCAAAGTGCTGGGATTACAGGCATGAGCCACTGCGTCTGGCCAAATCTAATAAAAGGCATATATATAGTTTTTAATTTTTTTTTTTTTTTTTTTGAGACGGAGTCTTGCTGTGTCACCCAGGCTGGAGTGCAGTGGCACGATCTCAGCTCACTGCCACCTCCACCTCCTGGGTTTCAGCAATTCTCCTGCCTCAGCCTCTTGGGTAGCTGGGATTACAGGTGGATGCCACCATGCCAGGCTAGTTTTTGTATTTTCAGTAGAGACAGGGTTTTACCATGTTGGCCAGGCTAGTCATGAACTCCTGACTTCAAGTGATCCACCCACCTTGGCCTCCCAAAGTGCTGGGATTACAGGCGTGAGCCACCACGCCCAGCAGGAATGGACTCTTACCTTACACTGACGAGATAGAGTCCACAGCCTTGTCCCTGCGGGTGTTCCCCGTGACGGGAGGAAGAGGGTGTCAGTGGGAGCCTCAAGGATAGCCAGAGTCCTTGCCCATCCCCACAGGCGACAGCTGGCCAAGCTGGCCATCATCTTCAGCCACATGCACGCAGAGCTGCACGCACTCTTCCCCGGAGGAAAGTACTGCGGACACGTGTACCAGCTCACCAAGGCCCCAGCCCACATCTTCTGGAGGGAGCGTTGTGGAGCCCGGTGAGCAAGCCCTTGTCCTCAGGGACCCTCAGCTCCCGAAGCCCCATCCCGCCCTGGCCCAGGGACCCAGGAGTCCAGGCTCACAGCTGCTTCCCTCCTGCAGAGCCTCCCATCATAGGCTCCAAGAGGCCTCAGCGGTGTCTCCCCCACCCCTCTCCCACCCAGGTGCGTGCTGCCCTGGGCTGAGTTTGAGTCCCTCCTGGGCACCTGCCACCCTGTGGAACCAGGCTGCACAGCCCTGGCCTTGCGCACCACCATCGACCTCACCTGCAGCGGGCACGTGTCCATCTTCGAGTTCGACATCTTCACCAGGCTCTTCCAGGTCAGGGAAGGCTAAGGCTGGGAGCCAGACTTGGGTCCAGGAGGAAGAAGAGGGCTGTAACCTGGATTCCTGGGTCTGAGGGAGGAGGGGCTAGGGCCTGGACTCCTGGGTCTGATGGAGGAGGGCCTGGGGCCTGGACTCCTGGGTCTGAGGGAGGAGGGGGCTGGAGGCCTGCACTGCAGGGTCTGAGGGAGGAGAGGGCTGGGGGCCTGGACTCTTGGGTCTGAGGAAGGAGGAAGCTAAGGTCCCAAACTCTTGAGTCCTGGAGAAAGAAGAGCTTGGGGTCTTGTAAAAGGGATATGCCTGAGGCTCACCATGGGTGTGAAGGAGGTGGCTGGATTCTCGGGCCCCTGGGGACTACTTAGGGATGTGACTGCTTTCCTGGTCTCTCTCTGATCCGAACTCTACCCCACCCCAGCCATGGCCAACACTCCTCAAGAACTGGCAGCTCCTGGCAGTCAACCACCCAGGCTACATGGCCTTCCTCACCTATGATGAGGTCCAAGAGCGTCTGCAGGCCTGCAGGGACAAGCCAGGAAGGTAAAGGGTACAGGGCTTGGGAGAACAAGGCTGCGGGGCTCAGGGATCTAGGCTCTGGGCTGGTGCATGGTGGAGCCCAGATGTCCTTCCAAGAGTGGGAACAGAGGTACCCGGGACCCCAGAGAGTTGATAACTCAGAGGCAGGACACTGAGTGCCCCTCCCAGCCCGTCTCTTCTCTCGAGACCTCCTGTACTGTCCCATAATCCTGCAGCTAAGGGACAGTGCCCTCTGTAGCAAGGAGCCCGGAGACCCTGCTTCAGGGTAACGTCCATTTCTGGTAGGTCAGAGCCATGTTGCACCATCTGTTCAATATTTGGAGGGTGACTTTCCCACCTATTGGCATAGGAGACTGAAAAACAAGATGTGTGAGTCCTTAAATTATTTCAAGTCAGGAGTTTTGAGCTCTTGGGTCCCCCCCCCACCGCCCAACAATTCTCAGAGGGCTGAGAATTGAGCTGTCTAGAATACCAAGAGAATAGGAGGTCAGGTTTGTGAGTCTCTGCAGGGCTGAGGTGCAGGAGTAGGAAGGTGAGTGCATTAGCATTCTTCCAGTTACACTTCAAACTGATTTAAGGGAAGGGAAAAAGGAAATAATAAATTCCTATAATTGAAAAGGCCAGGCCTGGCCCAGTGGCTCACACCTGTAATCCCAGCACTTTGGGAGGCCGAGGCAGACAAATCACTTGAGGTCAGGAGTTCGAGACCAGCCTGGCCAACATGGCGAAACCTCATCTCTACTAAAAATACAAAAAATTAGCCAGGCGTGCGCCTGTAATCCCAGCTACTCGGGAGGCTGAGGCAGGAGAATTGCTTGAACCCGGGAGGCAGAGGTTACAGTGAGCCAAGATCATGCCGTTGGACTCCAGCCTGGGCTATAAGAGCTAGATTCTGTCTCAAAAAAAAAAAAAAAAAAAAAAATACAGTCAGGCGCGGTGGCTCATGTCTGTAGTCCTAGCACTTTGGGAGGCCAAAGCAGGCAGATCACGAGGTCAGGAGATCAAGACCATACTGGCTAACAGGGTGAAACCTTGTCTCTACTAAAAATACAAAACGAATTAGCCGGGCGTGGTGGCGGGCACCTGTAGTCCCAGCTACTTGGGAGGCTGAGGCAGGAGAATGGCATGAACCCAGAAGGCAGAGCTTGCAGTGAGCCAAGATTGCGCCACTGCACTCCAGCCTGGGTGACAGAGCAAGACTCCGTCTCAAAAAAACAAACAAACAAACAAAAATTAGCGTGGCATGGTGATGTGTGCCTGTAGTCCCATCTACTTGGGAGGTTGAGGCACAAGAATCACTTGAACTCGAAAGGCAGAGGTTGCAGTGAGCCAGGATCCTGCCACTGCACTCCAGCCTAGGCAACAGAGCAAGACTCTGTCTCAAAAAAAACAAAAACAAAACAAACAAAAAAAAAAACCATGAAGGAAAGAAAAGAAGGCCAGGGTGTGGGTTTCAGGCATGGCTAGATCCAGGTGCTCAATGGCTACTGTCAGGAATCATTTCCTGTTCATCCCCTTTCTCTGCTTTCCTCTGTTTGCGTCATTCTCAAACATGGTTTCTCCTCATGGTGGCAAATGACTTCTAGAAGTCCCAGCTGTGTACCCTACCTTCTTAGCTACCTCTGTAAGAAAGGGGGCACCTTGCTCTGACGCTTCCAGCAAAAGTCCCAGAACAGACTCCCATCACTGTGGTCAGGGGTCCTGAAATGCGCTGATTGGTCAGCCCAGCCTTGTTTAAACTCCAGTGAAGCAGGGAGAGATCTCCAAATACAAACAGAGCTGTTTTTATCATAAAAGAGCCAAGCAGGCAAGAGGCAGGCAGGGATCTAGCACATGCCGTTGCCTAAAGAATGGGAAACTGGGGGTGAGGACTTAGACACTTGGATTCCCAACAGGGCGGGGGACTAGGAGTTCGCAAAAGGGACTGCGGTGACCACTGCCTCACCCCATCCTACCTACCTCTTCTTCCAGCTACATCTTCCGGCCCAGCTGTACTCGCCTGGGGCAGTGGGCCATCGGCTACGTGAGCTCAGATGGCAGCATCCTGCAGACCATTCCTGCCAACAAACCCTTGTCCCAGGTGCTCCTGGAGGGACAGAAGGATGGCTTGTGAGTCTCCATTCTGGTAGGAGGAGGGTGTCAGCAAAATCTGGTTCGAAATATCTTGCATGTTGAGCACTGCCAGTAGCCACCACGTTTGAGGTTGCAAACATTCACATAGCGGACATCTCAAATCTTGCAGTACTACAAGAGTCCAGCAGGTGGCAGTCAAAGGTCTTGAGGAAGGGGCGCCTCTGAGGTTGGCACAAAGGGGCCATAAATAGGGCCCAGCCACAGCTCCAAGAAGTGTGTGAGGCGTTGGCCACAACCGCAGGGGCTGCATTCCTTGGAACTGAGCTCCAGAGCGTTTGATTCTATTTTCTTTCTCTTTTATTTTAGTTAATTTTTTTAAAATGAGATGGGTTTTCGCCATGTTACCCAGGCTGGTCTCGAACTCCTGGGCTCAAGCGATCTGCCCGTCTCGGCCTCCCAAAGTGTTGAAATGACAGGTATGAGCCACCGTGCCTGGCCAGCTTTTGCTTCTAGATATCAGATCCTGCTCTAGAATCTAGATTGATGGCACAGAAACAGAACTGGAGAACTTACTAGACTGGTGGTTTTCTTTTTTTCTTTTTTTTTGAGATGTAATCTCGTTCTGTCACCTTTGCTGGAGTGCAATGGCGTGATCTTGGCTCACTGTAACCTCCACCTTCCAGGTTCAAGCGATTCTCCTGCCTCAGCCTCCTGAGTAACTGGAATTACAGGTGCACACCACCACACCCAGCTAGTTTTTTTGTTTGTTTTGTTTTGTATTTTTAGTAGAGACAGGATTTCACCATGTAGGTCAGGCTGGTCTCAAACTCCTGACCTCGTGATTTACCCACCTCGGCCCCCCAAAGTGCTGAGATTACAGGCATGAGCCACCACGCCCAGCCCTAATTTCTGGATTTTTAGTGGAGATGGAGTTTCGCCATGTTGGCCAGGCTGGTCTCAAACTCCTGACGTCCAGTGATGCTCCTTCCTCGGACTGCCAAAGTGCTGAGATTACAAGTGTGAGCCACTGCACCCAGCCAAGAAGGCAGGTTTCTTTTCAGAGTTTCACCTTTGGCCAGAAATTTCTTATCAGTCATATCTATATGACTACTGACATACAAGAGAGGAGATAGGAAGGTAGATAGATAGATAGATAGATAGATAGATAGATAGATAGATAGATAGGTAGATAGATAGATAGGATAGATTATTTGCAGTAATTATTAATTTTTTAATATATAATTTTTTCTGACATTTTTGGTGGGGGCACGGTGGTTCACGCCTGTAATCCCAGCACTTTGGGAGGCCAAGGTGGGCGGATCACTTAAGGTGACCAGGTGATCACCTCAGACCAGCCTGGTCAACATGGCAAAACCCCATCTCTACTAAATATTTTTTTAAAAATTAGCTGGGTGCTGTGGTGGGCACCTGTAATCCTAACTACTCTGGAGGCTGAGGTAGAATTGCTTGAATCTGGCAGGTGGAGGTTTCAGTGAGCTGAGATCACACCGCTGCACTCCAGCCTGGGTGACAGAGGGAGACTCCATCTGAAAAAACAAAACAAACAAACAAAGAAAACATTTTATTGTATTTTGGTAGAGATGGGGGGGGGGTCTCACCATGTTGCCTAGGCTGGTCTCGAACTCCTAAACTCAAGCAATCTGCCCACCTCAGCCTCCAGAGTAGTTAGGATTACAGGTGTGAGCCACACGCCTGGCCAATTTGCAGTAATTATCTTCTGTAAAATCACCACACACCCTGAATTATTGAATACCAAGCTGTTGCTCCCAGGGGAAATACATTCCTGGATCCTGAGTAGCTAGGACTACAGGTGCACGCCACCACGCCTGGCTGGGTCCCGACATTTTTGTCAACCAATCACAACATAGTAAACTTTATGTATGTTTTTGTTTAAAGACACTTTATTCAAGGCCGGGCGTGGTGGCTCACGCCTGTAATCCCAACACTTTGGAAGGCCGAGGCGGGCAGATCATGAGGTCAGGAGATCAAGACCATCCTGCCTAACATGGTGAAACCCAGTCTCTACTAAAAATACAAAAAAAAAAAAAAAAATTAGCCGGGCGTGGTGACGGGCACCTGTGGTCCCAGCTACTCAGGAAGCTGAGGCAGAAGAATGGCATGAACCTGGGAGGCAGAGGTTGCAGTGAGCTGAGATCACACTACTGCACTCCAGCCTGGGTGACAGAGCGAGATTTCGTCTCAACAAAAAAAAAAGGACACTTTATTCAGTACCTATCATTGGTTCATTAACATTGAACTTACAACCAACAGCACTATAACTTGTGTCTCAAGGAAGCTTATACAACACACACGTTTTCTCCATAAGACACATCACAACCTTCTTTCACTTAGGAACAAGAGACAACACTTCAGCTACTCTTGGGGACCATTTAAAGCAGAAAAATCAGAGGCCGGGCATGGTGGCTCATGCCTGTAATCCCAGCACTTTGGGAGACGGAGGCAAGCAGCTCACTTGAGGTCAGGAGTTCAAGACCAGCCTGGCCAACATGGTGAAACCCCGTCTCTAGCCAGGTGTGGTGGTGTGTGCTTATAGTCCCAGCTACTTGGGAGGCTGAGACAGCAGAATCGCTTGAACCCGGGAGGTTGAGGCTGCAGTGAGCCAAGATCGTGCCTCTGCATTCCAGCTTGGGTGACAGAGATTCCATCTCAAAAACATAAAAATAAAGTCAATCATAGAAGTTCCTTCTTATTGAGTGTTTTTGCACACAGGAGGATGCTGCATTAAAAAATATATATACATTTAATTTAAAAAATTTATTCGCGCCAGGCTCAGTGACTCACGCTTGTAATCCTGCCACTTTGGGGAGGCCGAGGCAGGCAGATCACCTGAGGTCAGGAGTTCGAGACCAGCCTGGCCAACAAGGTGAAACCCTGTCTCTACTAAAAATACAAAAAGTAGCCAGGCATGGTGACAGGTGACTGTAATTCCAGCTACTTGGGAGGCTGAGGCAAGAGAATTGCTTGAACCCGGGAGGTGGAGGTTGCAGTGAGCTGAGATCGTGCCATTGCACTCCAGCCTGGGGGACAAGAGTGAGACTTCATCTCAAAAAAAAAAAAAAAAATATTCTCCAGGCATGGTGGCTCATGCCTGAAATCCTAGAACTTTGGGAGGCTGAGGTAGGAGGATCACTGGAGCCCAAGAGTTTGAGACCAACCTGGACAACATAGTGAGCCCCCTTCTGAATAAAAAGAAAAAAAATTAGATAGAGACAAGATATCACTATGTTGTCCAGGCTGGTCTCAAACTGCTGGGCTCCAGTGGCCCTCCCTCCTCGGCCTCCTAAAGTGCTGGGGTTACAGGTGTTAACCACTGCACCTGGCCAGTGCTGCATGTTTTTGTGGTGTTTCTTTCTTTTTTTTTTTTTTTTTTTGTGACAGGTTCTCACTGTCACCCAGGCTGGAGTGCAGTGACATGACCACAGCTCACTGCTGCAGCCTCGACCTCCCAGGCTCAGGTGATTCTCCCACTTCAGCCTCTCCTGAGTAGCTGAGACCACAGGCCCATGCCACCCATGCCCAGCTAATATTTTTAATTATTTTTTTTTTTAGACATAGGGTCTTTCTGTGTTGCCCAGGCTGGTCTCAAACCCCCGGGCTCAAGCAATCCTCCTGCCTTAGCCTCTCAAAGTGCTGGGATTCAGACATGAGCCACTGCTCCCAGCCAGGGCTGCATGTTTTATAAGCACTGTCTTTCTTTTTTATTTATTTATTTATTTATTTTCAAAAAGTTTTTTTTGAGACAGAGTCTTGCTGTGTTGCCCAGGCTGGAGTGCAGTGGTGCGGTATTCATTCACTACAATCTCTGCCTCCTGGGTTCATGAAATTCTCCTGCCTCAGCCTCCCGAGTAGCTGTGATTACAGACACGCACCTCCATGCCTGGCTAATTATTATTTTATTTGTTTATTTATTTATTTTGCTATTTTTAGTAGAAACGGGGTTTCACCATGTTGACCAGGCTGGTCTCAAACTCCTGACCTCAAATGATCTGCCTACCTCGGCCTCCCAAAGTGCTGGGATTACAGGTGTGAGCCACCGCACCTGACCAGCACTGTCTTATTTAATACTCATCACAAATCTTTGCCTCAGGCATGATCATGTCCATGTTACAGAAGAGGAAACTGAGGCCAGAAAGGTAGAGTGGCCCCAGCCAAGTCATACAGTGTGTTAGTGGGACAGCCACTGTGGGGCCCAGGTCAGGGATCCTGCACTGCTCCACATGACAGGCCAGGCAGGGCCACTAGCCTCAAGGACTCATGACCCCCTGTGGGTCTGAGGGTTCAGTATTTCATGTGGTATACATGTGGGGATAATTGGAGTAGCATTGAGGCATGCCAGATAGGCTGAGGAAATGATCCAGTGGGAGACCCAGGGAGTCCAACGCTTGCTTCTTCGGTGTCCTGGAGCCCAGTGCTGAGATCTCGCCTACAACCCTGGTTCTGAGTCTCTCTGGTCCTTGCTGTGTGACCTTGGGTAGGTGCCTTTCCCACCCTGAGCCTTGGGTCACTGTCTGTGAGAGAAGCAGTGGTACAGGTGTTCTCAGAGGATCTTTCCCATCCTGATATTCTCAAATTCTAGGATTTGGTCACTTTCATGATCTGTGACGCTAAAATCTGTTATGCTTGGGCATGGAGGAGAAGGATGAGGTTCTAGAAGAGCTAAGCCAGCGATTTTTCTTTTTTTTCTTTTTTTTTTTTTTTTGAAACAGAGTCTCACTCTGTCGCCCAAGCTACAATGCAATGGCACGATCTCGGCTCACTGCAACCTGTGCTTCCTAGGTTCTAGCAATTCTCCTGACTCAGCCTCCTGAGTAGCTAGGATTACAGGCATGCACCACCACGCCCGGCTAATTTTTATATTTTTAGTAGAGACAGGGTTCCACCACGTTGGCCAAGCTGGTCTTGAACTCCCGACCTCAGGTGATCCACCCACCTCGGCCTCACAGAGTGTTGGGATTACAGGCGTGAGCCATCGCGCCTGCCCTAAGCCGGAAATTTTCATCCCGTTTTCTGGTTCTTATTCTATCTCATCCTTGTTTCTGGAGTTTGAGTCACTGAGGTTTTGTGTGCCCTACCTTGGGAGTCTGAGGGGGCATAGCCCTGCCCTGGGGTATCTGAGAAGATGCAGTCCCAACTAGAGGAGGGCAGAGGGAAAATAGCCCCAGGCCAGCAATGGATTGGGGACAAATCCTCATCTCAGGGAGATATGGGCCCTGCAGGGGATAAAGGTCCTTGTTCATCTGGGGGTGGGAGATACTGGATGGCCCTCCCGTCCCCCTATCTTCCCTTCCCCCAGCTACCTCTACCCAGATGGAAAGAACCACAACCCAGACCTGACTGAGCTCGACCAGGCAGAACCCCAGCAGCGCATCCACGTATCAGAGGTGAGACCCGTGCCTGCACCCGCAGTCCCGTTCCCTGACCCTGCCACCCCCACGTTGCCTTGGCTCAGAGGCCTGGGGTTGGAGTGTTGGCCTGGTGGCTGTGTGACCTTGGGTAAATCACTTGACCTCTCTGAGGCTCAGTTATTCTCCCGGAGAATACGGCTCCTCCTGGCTCTTTCCCAGGGGTGATCACGGGGATAAATAAGGAACTGATGCTGCTGAGATCATCAGGACAGCTAATGCATTTAGGCATTTGCCAGCGATGGCCCTGTGCCAGCTCCTAATCTTCACAGCCACCCCACGAGTGAGAGAAAAACAACAATAATAAATACATAATTTATATTTTATTTATTTTTATTTTTAGAGACAGGATCTCTTCTGTCACCCAGGCTGGAGTGCAGTGGTGCGATCATGGCTCACTGCAGCTTCGACCTCCGGGCTCAAGCGATCCTCCCACCTCAGCCTCCCAAGCAGCTGGGAGTACAGGTGTGAGCCACTGCACCCAGCTAATTTTTTTATTTCTATGTAGAGATGGGGTTTCGCCATGTTGCCCAAGCTGGTTTTGAACTCCTGGGCTCCAGCGATCCTCCCACCTCCACCTCCCAAAGTGCTGGGATTATAGGCATGAGCCACTGTACCTGGCCCTACATTTTTTTAGTATAAATATATCCCTTGCAATATTTGGGACATCTTTATACTTCAAACTGTATTCACTGTTTACATGAAATTCAAATTTAGAGGCCAGGTGCCACCGCGCCCGTAATCCCAGCACTTTGGTAGGCCGAGGCAGGCAGATCACCTGAGGTCAGGAGTTCAAGACCAGCCTGGCCAACATAGTGAAACCCATCTCTACCAAAAATACAAAAATTAGCCGGGTGTGGTGGCTCACACCTGTAGTCCCAGCTGAGGCACTAGAGTTGGGAGGCAGAGGCACAAGAATCACTTGAACCCAGGAGGCGGAGGTTGCAGTGAGCTGAGATCACACCACTGCGCTCCAGCCTGGGCAACAGAATAAGGCTTGGTCTCAAGAAAAAAAAAAAGAAATTCAAATTTAGGTTAGGTGCAGTGGTTCATGCCTGTAATCCCAGTATTTTGGGAGGCTGAGGCTGGTGGATCACTTGAGCTCAGGAGTTCAAGATGAACCTGGGCAACATGACGAAACCCCATCTCTACAAAAAATGCAAAAAATTAGCCCACCTACTTGGGAGACTGAGGTGGGAGGATCACTTGAGCCTGGGAGTTGGAGGTTGCAGTAGGCCAAGATCGCGACCCTGTACTTCAACCTAGGTAACAGAGTGGGGCCCTGTCTCACCAAAAAAAAAGAAAAGAAAAAAAAATGAAATTCAAATTTAGCAGCATCCAGTACTTTTATTTGCTAAATCTGGCACCACTGGGTGTAGACAACTGGGGAGAAGAAATCTCATAACAAGGAGTGAAGACATGGCCAGGCAAGGTGGCTCACACCTATAATTCTAACACTTTGGGAGGCCAAGGCAAGCAGATCACTTGAGGTCAGGAGTTCGAGACTAGCCTAGCCAACATGGTGAAACCCCATCTCTACTAAAAATACAAAAATTAGCCACGTATGGTGGTTCATGCCTGTAGTCCCAGCTACTCAGGAGGCTGAGGCACAAGAATCGCTTGAACCTGGAGGCAAAGGTTGCAGTGAGCCAAGATCACGCCACTGCACTCCAGCCTGGGCAACAGAGCAAGACTCCATCTCAAAATAAAATAAAATAAAATAAATAAATAAATTTTAAAAACACACACAAAAAATGAGTGAAGACATGTAGGAGGCCGTTGGGCATGCCAACCTTGGACTTAGGAGAGGGTTCAGGTCTGGCACAGAAGTTTAGTTTATTTTTTTTAAAATAGAAATGGGGTCTTGCTATGCTTCCCAGGCTGGTCCAGAACTCCTGGGCTCAAGCATTCCACCGGCCTTGGCCGCCAGAAATGCTAAGATTACAGGCATGAGCCATAGCGCCAAGACAGAGGTTTCGGATTTTCTCCTTCCTTCCTTCCTTCCTTCCTTCCTTCCTTCCTTCCTTCCTTCCTTCCTTCCTTCCTTCCTTCCTTC
>NW_016814950.1:78063-79313 GCF_001698545.2 Rhinopithecus bieti | reverse complement strand
CTTCCTTCCTTCCTTCCTTCTTTCCTTCCTCCCTCCCTCCCTCCCTCCCTCCCTCCCTTCTTTCTTTCTGTCTTTCTGTCTTTCTTGTTTTGCTCTTGTTGCCCAGGCTGGAGTGCAATGGCGCAATCTCAGCTCACTGCCACCTCCATCTCCCAAGTTCAAGTGATTCTCCTGCCTCAGCCTCCCGAGTAGCTGGGACTACAGGCATGCACCACCATGCCCCGGCTAATTTTTGTATTTTTAGTAGAGACAGGGCTTCAACATAGTTGACAAGATTGGTCTCGAACTCCTGACCTCAGGCGATCCCCCCCGCCTCGGCCTCCAAAGTGCTGGGATTACAGGCTTGAGCCACCACAACCAGCTGAGGTTTGGGATTTTCTTCCTGTGGCCCAAGTGGTGTCGTCGTGGCTGACACATGCCCCTCGCTGTCTTTTCTATCCTCTCACCTGCCAGGAGCAGCTGCAGCTCTACTGGGCCATGGACTCCACATTTGAGCTCTGTAAGATCTGTGCTGAGAGCAACAAGGATGTGAAGATCAAGCCGTGTGGGCACCTGCTCTGCAGCCGCTGCCTGGCTACCTGGCAGGTGGGTCTGACCCCCACGCCGCCTTCCTGGCTGGTCTCCCCCTCTCTACAGGAAAAGCCCCAAGAGGATCTCCTCTATGCCTCATTGATCGTATGGGGAAACCAAAGTCCAGAGAGGGCAGAGAGCTGCGGGCGACCACTCAGGAGGCCGGCTGTCTTTCCCCGGGCCTCTGGTTCCACCCCACTCTGCACACGCTGCCTCTGTTTCTGCCTCTCCGGCAATGTTATCAGTGGAAAGCTCTCCTTCCTTCCCTGCCTGGGTGATCCCCAGCTAGTGGCTTCACCTCTCTGAGCCTTAGCCTCGTCCCCTGGAGGACAGGGCTGAGAATAGTGACTTCCCAAGGGCTACAATGAGGCTGGGCATGGTGGCTCACGTCTGTAATCCCAGCACTTTGGGAGGCCAGGGTGGGTGGATCACTTGAGGTCAGGAGTTTGAGACCAACCTGGCCAATATGGTGAAACCCCATGTCTACTAAAAAAAAAAAAAAATACAAAAATTAGACGGGTGTGGTGTTGGGTGCCTGTAATCCCAGCTGCTCGTGAGGCTGAGACATGAGAATCGCTTGAACCCGGGAGACAGATGTTGCAGTGAGCAGAGATCGCACCACTTGCACTCCTGCCTAGGTGACAGAGCGAGACTCTGTTAAAAAAAAAAAAACAGGCCGG
>NW_016814950.1:46605-75512 GCF_001698545.2 Rhinopithecus bieti | reverse complement strand
AGGCCTGAGGGAGGAAGGCTGGGGCCTGGACTCCTGGGTCTGAGGGAGGCGGGGCCTGAGGCTGGACACCTGGGTCTGAGGGAGGAAGGGCTGGAGTCTGGACTCCTGGGTCTGAGGGAGGAGAGACTGGGGGACTGGACTCCTGGGTCTGAGGGAGGAGGGGTTGGAGCCTGTACTCCTGAGTCTAAGGGAGGAGGGCTGGGGGTCCTGGACTCCTGGGTCTGACGGAGAAATGGCTGGGCCTGGACTCCTGGGTCTGAGGGAGGAGGGGCTGGGGTCTGGACTCCTGGGTCTGAGGGAGGAAGGGCTGGGTCCTGGACTCCTGGGTCTGAGGGAGGAGGGATTGGGGCCTGGACTCCTGGGTCTGAGGGAGGAAGGGCTGGGCCTGGACTCCTGGGTCTGAGGGCTGAAGGGCTGGGTCTGGACTCCTGGGTCTGAGGGTGGAAGGGCTGGGGTCTGGACTCCTGGGTCTGAGGGTGGAAGGGCTGGGGTCTGGACTCCTGGGTCTGAGGGCGGAAGGGCTGGGGTCTTGGACTCCTGGGTCTAAGGGAGGAGAGACTGGGGAACTGGACTCCTGGGTCTGAGGGAGGAGGGGTTGGAGCCTGTACTCCTGAGTCTAAGGGAGGAGGATTGCGGGTCCTGGACTCCTGGGTCTGAGGGAGGAAGAGCTCAGGGACGGCACTGCTGGGTTCTAGAAGAGGAGGGCGCTGATAACAAGATTCTCAGGTCCTAGGGAACTAGTCTTTTGCTTCCCCAAGGGCTGGGGCTGTGGCTTTCCTTGGCTGTAACCCTCCTAAGTGTTGGTACGTTGTCTTGGTCTCTGTTATAGCCTGAGTCTAGAACAGTGCCTGAATGCTGGGGCTCAGGCAGGAGAACATGGAAGTGAGAAGAAAACGGCAGCTCACAAGTCCACTCTCCTTCCTCTGTCCCCTCCAGGCACCCGTTTCGGCTCCTCAGTTGCCCCCACGGCCAGATCTGCCCCCCAGGAAACCCAGAAATGCCCGGCCGAAGGTGGTGAGTCAGGCACTGGTCTGAGGTTGGGGGCTGGGGTCTCCTTCACCTCCAGGGTCCCTGGTTCACCTGTGCACTCAGGGGTGCCAGGGAAGGGACTCATCTTTGGCACCCATTTCCAAGGCACCCATCCCCGCTGTGACCTCATCCCTTGTTTTCTTCCTGGCTCATTCCCCCTCAAGGACTTTCTTTTTTTTTTTTTTTTTTTTTTGAAACAGAATCTTGCTCTGTCGCCCAGGCTGGAGTGCAGTGGTGCAATCTCGGCTCACTGCAACCTCCGCCTCCTGGGTTCAAGCAATTCTCCTGCCTCAGTCTTCTGAGTAGCTGGGATTACAGGCGCCCACCACCATGCCCCACTAATTTTTGTATTTTTAGTAAAGACAGAATTTCACCATGTTGGTCAGACTGGTCTCAAACTCCTGACCTCGTGATCTGTCCCCTTCGGCCTCCCAAAGTGCTGGGATTACAGGAGTGAGCCACTGTGCCCGGCCTCAAGGACTTTCCTGCTCTCCTTCCAGCATTCCAGATGTGTCCTACCTCAGGGCCTTCTCACAAGCTGTTCCCTTGGCCTGCACGGCCTTTCCTGAGGCTCGCCTTCCCATCCCTTCTCAGGGAGGCCTTCCCTGACCACTCTGTTCAAGATAGTACCCCCAGCTGGGGTGGTGGCTCATGCCTGCAATCCCAATACTTCTTTTTTTTTGAGTAAGAGTCTCACCCTGTAGCCCAGGCTGCAGTACGGTGGAATAATCTCAGCTCACTGCAACCTCTGCCTCCCAGGTTCAAGCAATGCTCCTGCCTCAGCCTCCTAAGTAGCTGAGACTACAGGCACGTGCCACCATGCCCGGATAATTTTTGGATTTTTAGTAGAGACGAGGTTTTGCCATGTTGGCCAGGCTGGTCTTGAACTCCTGCCCTCAGTTGATCCACCCGTGTTGGCCTCCCAAAGTGCTGGGATTACAGGCATGAGCCACCATGCCCGGCCTGCAATCCCAACACTTTGGGAGTCCAAGGCAGGAGGATGGTTTGAGCCCAGGCATTTGAGACCAGCCTGGGCAACACTGCAAAACTATTTTACCCTAACACTACAAAAAAATTTTAAAATTAGCCCAAAGTGGTGGCACACACCCGTAGTCCCAGCTGCTCGGGAGGCTGAGGTGGGAGGGTCCCTTGATCCCAGGAGTTGGTAGCTCCAGTGAGGCATGATTACACCACTGCACTCCAGCCTGGGCAACAGAATGAGACCCTGTCTCTAAACCAATAAAGAAAAAAAAAGAGTCTGTAATCCCAACCCTTAGGGAGGCAGAGGCAGGAGGAAAGCTTGAGCCCAGGATTTCAAGACCTTTCTGGGCAATATAGTGGGACCCCGTTCTCTAAAAAGAAAAAAAAGGAAAGGGTGAAAACAGCACCGCTGTCCCTCAGGCCCCTGCTCTGCTGTATGTTCAAAGATCTTTCGCCACCTGGCAGAGTTTAGGGCTGGTTTTGTTGGCTTTTATCACTGTCAGGTTGCAACCTTCCTGCAGGTAAGGCCTTTGTTGTCTTCTCCATCATATCTCCAGAGTCCAGAACAGTGCCTACCACACACACACATCATAGGTGCTCAATAAATAGATGCCAAATGAATACACTGAAGTGAGTCTTCCCAACAGCACTATGAAGTCAAAAATGTTCCTCTCCCGGCCAGGTGCGGTGGCTCATGCCTGTAATCCCAGCACTTTGGGAGGCTGAGGCAGGTGGATCACTGAGTTCAGGAGTTCGAGACCAGCCTGACCAACATGGTGAAACCCCCGTCTCTACTAAAATACAAAAATTAGCTGGGTGTGGTGGTGCACGCCTGTAATCCCAGCTACTTGGAAGACTGTGGCAGGAGAATCGCTTGAACCCAGGAGCTGGAGGGTGCAGTGAGCCAAGATCGTGCCACTGCACTCCAGCCTGGATGACAGAGTGAGACCCTGTCTCAAAAAAACAAACAAATGTTCCTCTCCCCATTTTCTGGAGGAAAAAAATTCAGAAAGGTGACAGTACTTGCCCAAAACCACACAGCCTGAGACAGGAGAAGCCAGTGTTGGAGTCTTTAAGGCCCCCAAACCATCTACTTTTTTGTTGTTGTTGTTTTCTTTGTTTGTTTTTCTTTTGAGATGGAGTTTCACTCTTGTTGCCCAGGCTAGAGTGCAATAGTATGATCTCGGCTCACTGCAACCTCTGCTTCTGGGGTTCAAGCGAATTCTCCTGCCTCAGCCTCCCGAGTAACTGGGATTACAGGCATGCGCCACCACACCTGGCAAATTTTGTATTTTTTAGTAGAGATGGGGTTTCTCCATGTTGGTCAGGCTGGTCTCAACTCCCAAGCTCAGGTGATCCACCTGCCTCGGCTCCCCACAGTGCTGGGATTACAGGTGTGAGCCACCGCGCCCGGCCTACTTATTTTTTCATGAGCCCTGTCCTGGCTTTCTTTTCTCCCCATGCCACCACCCCAGGGTTTTTGGGACCCTGGATTGCTGGGGAGAAGCAGATCTGTTAGCATCTCTGGCTGAGTACACACAGGCTTCGATCAATACTCAGCTGTCTTCAAACAAACAGCTCAGGAAGTCCGGGAACATTATTCAACCACAGCAAACAAGAGAGCCAGCAGGAAGCGGGGGGTGGCGGTGAAACCAGCCAGGGAAGCTAAAAACAGATCCAACCTGCCGCCAAAAGCAAATGGAAACATTAGGAGGCACTCAGCCGGCTCCCTGAGGACAGTGATGGGGGACACACAGCCAGGATGGCAGACTGACAGGGACCTCGGGCCTGATGATGACACCTTTGCCTAGGCCGTACCCTCCGCCTTGCCCGCCCTTTCCTCCTCTCCCCAAACCCTGCCTGATTAAAATTCCAGTCCACTCCCACCTACTCTTTCATTCTTCAAAACATACCATGGAAGAGACAGCCTTGGGTTTGCTACTTCTCAGCAAGCCAACTGTCATAACTTTTTTTTTTTTTTTTTTTTTTGAGCTTTGTTGCCCAGGCTGGAGTGCAGTGGCACGATCTTGGCTCATTGCAACCTCCGCCTCCCAGGTTCAAGCAATTCTCCTGCCTCAGCCTCCCGAGTAGCTGGGGTTACAGGTGCACGTCACCACGCCCTGCTAATTGTTGTATTTTTAGTAGAGACAGGGTTTCATTATGTTGGCCAGGCTGGTCTTGAACTCCTTATCTCCGGTCGTCTGCCCACCTCGGCCTTCTAAAGTGCTGGGATTACAGGCGTGGGCCCCGCCTGTCATAACTTTTGCTATGTGCCCGGCATTGCTTTTTTTTTTTTAAGATGGGGTCTTTGTCTAGCCTTGCGTGGTGCCGGGCTCCTGTAATCCCAGCTAATCAGGAGGCTGAGGCAGGAAAGTCGCTTGAACCCAGGAGGCAGAGGTTGCAGTGAGCCGAGATAGTGCCATTGCACTCCAGCCTGGGCGACAGAGTGAGACTCTGTCTCAAAAAAAAAAAAAAAGAAAGAAAAATGGGATCTCTGTTACCCAGGCTGGAGTGCAGTGGTGCAATCACAGCTCACTATAGCCTCAATCTCCTGGGCTCAAGTGATCCTCCCTCCTTAGCCCCCAGAGTAGCTGGGACTACAGGTGCATGTCTCCACACCCGGTTCATTTTTAAATTTTTTTGCAGAGGTGAGGGTGGGGCTGCTGTGGACACTGGATGTGATGGGACTTGGGACTGTGTCAGTGGTCAGTGTCACTGTGGTTGTGATCTGTGTATGGTGCTGTGGCCCCTGGGGTTGCTCTCTGCACACTGCTGTTCTCCATCTGAGAAACCTACCTTTAGGGGACGACACTGCCATTGAGCTGGATCTCATCACCCCACTGAACACTGGGGAACTCTCTGACCCTCAGTGTTTTCTTGGGGAAAATGGGGACCAGCCTGACACAAGCCCCACGGGCTGGGTTTTTTTTGTTTTGTTTTAATTTTTTAATTTAATTAGAGACACAGTCTCACCGTGTTGCCCAAGTTGGTCTCTAACTCCTGGGCTCAAGTGATCCTCCTGTCTCGGCCTCCCAAAACGCTGGGATTACTGGCATTAGCCACTTCCTCTAGCCTCCCCATGAGTTTTGATGAAGCCAGTAAGCTCAGTCACCTGTAACCTGAGTCATATCCTCTCCCTCACCTCTCAGAAATCTCCACTGGCGGCCGAGCATGGTGGCTCACACCTGTAATCTCAGCACTTTGGGAGGCCGAGGTGGGCAAATCGCTTGAGGTCAGGAGTTCAGGACCAGTCTGGCCAACATGGTGAAACCCTGTCTCTACTAAAAAAAATACAAAAATTAGCCAGGCATGGTGACAGGCACCCGTAATCCCACCTACTCGGGAGGCTGAGGTGGGAGAATCGCTTGAACTCAGGAGGCGGAAGTTGCAGTGAGCCGAGAACGTGCCACTGCACTCCAGCCTGGGTGACAGAGCAAAAACTCCCGTCTCAAAAAAAAAAAAAAAAAAAAAAAGGCCGGGCACGGTGGCTGACACCTATAATTCCAGCACTTTGGGAGGCCGAGGCAGGCGGATCATGAGGTCAGAAGGTCAGGAGATCGAGACCATCCTGGCTAACAGGATGTAAAAATACATTTTGTATATATAAAAGTCCAAAAAATTAGCTGGGTGTGGTGGAGGGCTCCTGTAGTCCCAGCTACTCGGGAGGCTGAAGCAGGAGAATGGTGTGAACCTGGGAGGTGGAGCTTGCAGTGAACTGAGATCCCGCCACTGCACTCCAGCCTGGGCAACAGAGCAAGACTCCATCTAAAAAAAAAGAAAGAAAGAAAGAAAGAAATCCCCCACTGGCTCCTCAGGGCTCCAAGAACTCAAGCCAAAGTCCTCTCCACTGCCCAAAGACCTGGGGCTGGGGATCTAACCCTTCCCCACCTCTCTGATTTCCCCCACTCCACCTCCTTTCCAGCAACATTGTACCCTTGCTGCTCTTCTAACTTGCCAGCAAGACCCCACCCACTTGAAGCCTCTGTCTGGATCCTTCCTGCACTCAGGCATCAGCTGGGTCATTCCCATCTCCCAGAGGCCTCCCCGGCATCTTCTCTCTCCCAGGCACTTTGAAGGAGACAGAACATGCTCTGAGACATTTCCTTTTTCAGGAGCTGATCAGTCACTGCAAGCCTCGGGCTCAGTAGAGCATCAGCTCCACTAGGACAGAGATAGTTTTCTGTCTTGTTCACGGCTGTCTTATCAGAGCGAAAAACAAGGCCTTGGCCTGGCACAGTGGTTCATGCCTGTAATCCCAGCACTTTGGGAGGCTGAGGCAGGAGGAAGGTTTGAGCCCAGGAAGTCAAAGCTGCAGTGAGCTATGGTCATATTGCTGCACTCCAGACTAAGCAACAGAGTGAGACCCTGTATTGCTTTGTTTTGCTTTGAAACAGAGTTTAGCTCTTGTTGCCCAGGCTGGAGTGCAGTGGTGCAACCTTGGCTTATGGCAATCCCCACCTCCTGGGTTCAAACGATTCTCCTGCCTCAGCCTCCCAAATAGCTGGAATTACAGGAATATGTCACCACGATTGGCTAATTTTGTATTTTTCGTAGAGACGGGGTTTCACCATGTTGGTCAGCCTGGTCTCAAACTCCTGACCTCACATGATCCACCCACCTCAGCCTCCCAAAGTGCTGGGATTACAGGTGTGAGCCACCGCGCCTGGCCCCTGTTTTTTTGTGTTTTCTTTTTCTTTTTTTTTAAAGAAAAGGAAAGAGAGAGAGAAAGAAAGAAAAGGAAAGGAAGGGAGGGAGGGAGGGAGGGAGGGAGGAAGGAAGGAAGGAAGGAAGGAAGGAAGGAAGGAAGGAAGGAAGGAAGGAAGGAAGGAAGGAGAAAGAAAGAGAAAGAAAGCGAGAAAGAAATAAAGGGAGAGAGAGAAAGAGAGAAGGAGGGAGAGAGAGGGAGAAAGGAAAGAAATGGAGGGAGGGAAGGAAGGAAGGAGAGAGAAAGAAAAGTAAAAAGAAAAGAGAGAAAAGGAAAAGAAAAGAAAAGAAAGAAAGAAAGGGACTGACCCACTGGAGACGCTTGGGAACTGTCTGTGGGGCGCATGAGTGAGCAGAAGGGCTGGACACATGGATGGACAGGCGGACAGACAAACTAAAACTTCTTCCTACACGAGTTAGAGGTGAGAGGGAAAAGGCAGCGTGGACTAGGGACAAGGCCAAAGGTCCTGTCAGACGGTGGCAGCCACCACTGTCACCCCTGTCCAGGACCTGTGAAAGGACGTCCACCCAAGCTGCAGCTTAGCAGAGACATTTCTTAATCTCCTCCTCCCAGGCACTTCTGGCCCTCCCCAGACTTCAGGCCCCTCTTATCTTGCCAAGAATTAAGGCTGTGGCCTCAACCGCGCAGGAAGCCACCTCCAGCCCCCAGGCCAGGGAGGGGGCCATAGAGTAAGTGGAAGGGACTGGAGGGTGGTCTGGGACTCCCAGGTCTAAGACAAAGGGGACAGGGAAGAGGAGCAGAGGGAAAGGTTGGATGCCGGGAATCAACCACCCTCTCAAAATCTCTCCATTGCAGAGACTCCTAAAGGGGAACTCCCTCCAGCTGCCCTGGGACCCCACGACCCTGCCCCGGCCTGAAGGTCAGGTGAGTCCACTCCCTAACCCTCTCTGGCCCACTCCACCCCACTCCACCCTTCTCCACCTGGAGGTGACCTCATCTAACCCACCCCTCTCTCCACCTGCAGGGCACCGAGATGTGCTGCTAAAGGGAGCCCCAAGGGCTGGAAGGGGGTTGTGAAACCAAAATAAACTGCCAAGCCTTGTCTGTCCTCCAGGGTGCGAAGGAAGAGTGCAGTGGCCAGCAGGGGGCAGCAGGGGGCAGCGGGCCCAGGGAAAGAGCAGTCCCCAGGCCTGCTCCCCACCTGAACAACAGGAGTCCAGGCCCCAGCCCCTCCTCCCTCAGACCCAGGAGTCCATACTCCAGCCCCTCCTCCCTCAGACCCAGGAGTCCATATTCCAGCCCCTCCTCCCTCAGACCGAGGAGTTCAGACCCCCAACTCCTCCGTCAGACCCAGGAATCCAGGCCCCAGCCCCTCCTCCCTCAGACCCAGAAGTCCAGACCCCCATTGCCTCCTCCCTCAGACCCAGGAGTTCAGACCTCCAGTCCCTCCTTCCTTGCACTCAGGAGTCCAGACCCTAGACCCTCCTCCCTTGGACCCAAGAATTCAGACCCCCAACCCCTCCTCCCTCAGACCCAGGAATCCAGGCCCCAGCCCCTCCTCCCTCAGACCCAGGAGTCCAGACCCCCCCAGTCCCTCCTCCCTCAGACCCTAGTCCCTCCTCCCTCAGACCCAGGAGTCCAGACCCCTAGTCCCTCCTTCCTTGGACTCAAGAGTCCAGATCTTAGACCCTCCTCCCTCGGACCCAAGAGTTCAGACCCCAGCCCCTCCTCCCTCAGACCCAGGAGTCCAGGCCCCCAGCCCTCTCCACCCTCAGATCTTCAAATGGAATCTGGGACCAGGCACGGTGGTACACGTTTGTAATTCCAAGGCTTTGGGAGGCCAAGTGGGAAAGATGGAGCCTAGGAAGCCGAGGTTGCAGGGAGCTGTGATTCTGCTATGGAAATCCAGCCTGGGTGACAGACCGAGACCCTGTCTTTAAAAAAAAAATGAAAAAAAAAGAAACTGGGCCCCCAGCCTTGTTTGTGATACCCAGGAGTCCTGCTCTCAGGATTTAGAAGTCCAGAATCCCAAGTTCTCAGAGAACCAGGCATCCAGCCCTCTCCTTCATCATGGCGAAAAAAATCCCTGCACCCAGACCCTGATATCCAGATTAAGTCCCTGGTCAAAAGACCACACATTTCCCCGATGGCTATCCACCTTGCCTTGCCACGGTCTGTTCTCATCCCTCTCTCTGTCCTTCATTCCTCTCTGACATCTTTCTCCCAGAGTAACTGCTAACTTCCAGTCTAAGTCTTGCTGAGGAAGAAGAAATACCACCTCATGATTCATCTTGGATTGACCCGAGCCTCCCTCCACCTTGTTTAAAATGCCCCATTCCCGGAGACCTTGCCCTGTGCCCAGCCCTGGGCTGAGCAATGCTGACCAGGAAGCAGTGATCACTGCCCCACAAGGGCTCACCTTCCAGTAGAGGAAAGAGATCTGTCCCTAGATAGTGATGACCCAGAGTGGGCATGGCTGGGGTAGGGAATCCCAGGGGGCTACAGGAACCCAGAGTGGGCACCTCACTCAGCCTGGGAGGTCAGGGAGTGCTTCCAGGAGGAGGCGATGTCTGAGCTGAGACTTAAAAGATGATGAGGCCAGACGTGGTGGCTCGTGGCTATAATCCCAGCACTTTGGGAGGCTAAGGCAGGCGGGTTGCTTGAGCTCAGAAGTTCAAGACCAGCCTGAGCAACATGATGAAACTCCATCTCTACAAAAAATTTTGGAAAAATTCGCCAGGCATGGTGGCACATGCCTGTAAGTCCTAGCTACTCGGGAGGCTGAGGTGGGAGGATGGCTTGAGCCCGAGAGGTCAAGGCTGCAGTGAGCCAAGACTGCACCACTGCACTCCAGCCTGGGCAACAGGGCAAGACCCTATCTCAAAAAAGAAAAGAAAATTTTTTAAATGATGAAAAAGTATTCTAATGGACAGGAGGCTTGAAAGAATGTATCAGGGTCGGGCACGGTGACTCACACCTGTAATCCCAGCACTTTGGGAGGCCGAGGCGGGCGGATCATCTGAAGTCAGGAGTTCGAGACCAGCCTGGCCGACATGGTGAAACCCCGTCTCTACTAAAAATACAAAAATTAGCCAGGCATGGTGACAGGCAGCTGTAATCCCAGCTACTCCAGACACTGAGGCAAGAGAATCACTTGAACCCGGGAGATGAAGGTTGCAGTGAGCTGAGATCACACCACTGCACTCCAGCCTGGGCAACAAGAGCGAAACACTGAAAAAAAAAAAAAGAAGGAAGGGAAGGAAAGGAAGGAAGGAAGGGAGGAAAGGAGGGAGGGAGGAAGGGAGAGAGAGAGAGATTGTGAGAGAGAAAGAAAGAAAGAATTATCACAGATTTAGTTCCAAGCAACAGATGCCACCTCAGGGACAGAAAGGGAATTTATTGAGAGGATATGGGGTCGCTTACAGAATCCCAGGAGTGAACTGGGGAATCAGGATTGGAAAGTGAGCAGGAAGGATCCTGGCAGCTGGCCAGCAATGGTAACCCAGCCACAGTGACACCACAGAACCGGTCTGATGAGGCCATGGTGGTGATGGCCACTGGACACTAGTTGTCTCGCTGCCTCTGCTGCCCCAGAAATAGGATATGGCTGCTCTTCTCATTCGCTGTTGCTGGTAATAAATCACTTAACAACTTAGCCGCAAATGACAGCAATCATTGCATTAAGTCTCATGGTCGTTGTGGGCTGGGATTTGAAGAAAGGCGTGGCTGGTTTGTTTTGGCTCAGGATGCAAACAAATGGTGCAATCAGTGATGCTGGCCGCAGGGTGGCTGGGGGTGCTGGACAGGTGGGCATCTCTCTGTGGTCTTAGGGCCTCCCCCACCATGTGGTCTCTGCACTGGCCAGGTTGGGCTTCCACACAGCATGGCTGCCTCAAGGTAGTCAGACTTTATATGGCCACTGAAGACCTAGGCAGAAGCTGCATGGCCTTTTCTAGCTCATTTTGGGAGTTCCGCAACTTCACTTCAGCTGAATTCTGTTGGTTGCATGCAAGTCACCAGACTACACAGATTTGAGAGGAGGGTGCCATAGACCCCACCTCTTGATGGAAAGAGTATCAAGCTCTGATTGTAGAAACACATGTGGGATGAAAGAGACTGTTGCAACATGGTGAAACCCCATTTCTACAAAAAAAAAAAAAATTAACTAGGAGTGGTGGTGCACACCTGTACTCACAGCTACCCAGGAGGCTGAGGTGAGAGGATCACTTGAGCCCTGGAGGACGAAGCTGCAGTGAGCCATGATCATGCCATTGCACTCCAACCTGGGTGACAGAGCAAGACCCTGTCTCAAAAAGAAAAAAGAAAGAGATTGTTGTAGCCCTCTTTGGAAAATAGAATCTGTCCCAGCTGCCATGTGTGGCTGGAAGAGATGGCCAATTCCTGATATTCAAAAGTGTGGAAGGATTTGCCAAGTGTGGAAGGATTTGCCAAGCTTAAGTCACCTTAGCTCCAACAGATGCAGGAAAGCAAACATCCATTCTTGTTGACTTCAACAGAGGGCCACAGAGGCTTTCAGACAGTAGAAATTTCCTTAAATGTGGGAAAGGGCTGCAGATGCTAGGTGATCCTTCCCCCAAAATATCTACTATAGCCTACTCCTTTGGTTTTTTGTTGTCGTTGTTGTTGTGTTGTGTTTTTGAGACAAGGTCTCACTCTTTCACCCAGGCTGGAGTGCAGTAGCACAATCTTGGTTCATTGCAGCCTTGACCTCCCCAATTCAAGCGATCATACCACCTCAGCCTCCCAAGTAGCTGGGACTACAGGCACACACAACCACACCCTGTTAATACGTATTTTTTGTAGATACAGGGTTTCGCCACGTTGTCCAGGCTGGTCCCAAATTCCTGGATTCAAGCGATCCGCCTGCCTCAGCCTCCTAGAGTGCTGGGATTGCAGGTATGAGCCACTTTACCTGGCTTTGAATGTTCAATATCAATAGACCCTTTGCAGAAGTTCTTATCGAAACTCTCCCTGCACAACCATCTCTCGTTGTACAATCAAAAACGCATTCACGCTGCCACCCAAGACAAAAAATTTCAATAGTTCCATTTTCCAGATCTGAGACTGGAATCAGGGAAGAAACATTCCCCTCCAAATATGTCATTCTCCCCACATTCCACAAGCTGTGAGCTAGTTTTAAAGTTAATCGTCACACACTGTGCGAAAAATAATGGGAAAAAGGTCAAGAAAAGATAAGTCAGCTGGGCACTGTGGCTCCCGCCTGTAATCCCAGCATTTTGGGAGGCTGAGACTGGTGGATCATCTGAGGTCAGGGGTTCGAAACCAGCCTGGCCAACATGGCGGAACTCTACTAAAAATACAAAATTAGCCAGGCATGGTGGTGTATGCTTGTAATCCCAGCTACTTGGGAGGCTGAGGCAGGAGAATTGCTTGAACCTGGGAGGTGGAGGTTGCCATGAGCCGAGATCGTGCCATTGCACTCCAGCCTGGGCAACAAGAGTGAAACTCAAAAACAATGAAAAGGTAAGTCTGGCCAACCGTGGTGGCCCACACCTGTAATCCCAGCACTCTGGGAGGCCGAGGCAGGAGGATCGCTTGAGCCCAGAGTTTCAGAAAAGATAAGCCTTGTTACTTAAAATATATGAGGATATACACCTGTGACAGCATGGATGGAATTAGAACTTTTTTTTCTTTTTTTTCTTTTTTCTTTTTTTTTTGAGACAGAGTCTCTCTCGTTGCCCAGGCTGGAGTGCAGTGGCCGGGTTCACGCCATTCTCCTGCCTCAGCCTCCTGAGTAGCTGGGACTACAGGCGCCCGCCACCACACCCAGCTAATTTCTTGTATTTTTATAGAGACGGGGTTTCACCGTGTTAGCCAGGATGGTCTTGATCTCCTGACTTCGTGATCCACCCGCCTCGGCCTCCCAAAATGCTGGGATTACAGGCATGAGCCACCGCACCTGGCCTTTTTTTTTTTTGAGACCTAGTCTCGCTCTGTCACCCAGGCTGGGGTGCAGTGGCGCAATCTAAGCTCACTACAACCTCCACCTCCCAGGTTCAAGCAATTCTCCTGCCTCAACCTCCCGAGTAACTGGGATTACAGGCACCTGCCACAACGGCTGGTTAATTTTTGTATTTTAAGTAGAGAGGGGGTTTCACCATGTTGGCCAGGTTGATCTCAAACTCCTGACCTCAGGTGATCCACCCACCTCGGCCTCCCAGAGTGCTGGGATTACAAGCGTGAGCCACCATGCGCGGCCATTTTTGTATTTTTTGTAGAGACGGGGTTTCGCTATGTTGCCCAGACTGGTCTCAAACTCCCGGGCTCAAGCAGTCGTCCCGCCTCAGGCTCCCAAATTGCTGGGATTACAGACATGAGTCCCTGCGGCTGACCTGGACCTCAGCTTTTACCCTAAGTGAGGCAGAAGTCATGGGAGGACCCTGGGGCGGAAGAGTGACATGAGTTGACTCATATTTAAAAGGAATCCCTCAGGCTGTTTTGTGAGAATAAATTACAGGCGACAAAGGCAGATGATGGTACAAGACTAGTTTCTGCAAGTCTCCAAGGGCCATGGCTGCTGTTTGGGTGTTTCTGACTTTTCTCCTTCATACACGTGCCATAGAGTTCTCCTTCCTCACCTAGAACCTCAGATGGTTACGTTTCTTTCTTTCTTTCTTCCTTCCTTTCTTTTCTTTCTTTTCTTTCTTTCCTTCCTTCCTTCCTTCCTTCTTTCTTTCTTTTTCTTTTTTTTTTTTTGAGACAGAATTTCACTCTTGTTGCCCAGGCTAGAGTGCAGTGGCAAGAGATCAGCTCACTGCAACCTCCACCTCCCGGATTCAAGTCATTCTCCTGCCTCAACCTCCCGAGTAGCTGAGATTACAGGCGCACGCCACCACACCTGGCTAATTTTGTATTTTTAGTAGAGAGGTGGTTTCACCATGTTGGTCAGGCTGGTCTCGAACTCCTGACCTCAGGTGATCCACCCACCTCGGCCTCCCAAAGTACTGGGATTACAGGCGTGAGCCACTGCGCGCAACCTCAGCTGGCTGGGTTCTTGAGGGAGGTGGAAGAGGGGGGTGGCTGCTGAGAGGGCATGTACCAGGGTCCAGCCCAAACAGAAGGTGCACAGGCCGGGGACAGAAGAGCTAAGGAGTGTGTGTCGGTGCTCACGGTGTGTGAGCTTGACAGCAGCTGGGACTGTCTTGGAGCGCTGCCGCATTCCCCATGAGTGAGCTTGTATTATGTACCCTGGGATGCTCCAGTCTGGGTGGAATCTGCACGTGAGCTTGTGTGCCTTGCGAACCTTCCCTGAGCACCTGCACTGTGTCTGGTCTTGTGCTGGGCGGGATACCCAGGGGAGGGGCCCTTAGCTCACCACAGTGATCAAGACATCCCTGGTCCTGCACTCACAGGCTCACAGTCCCCAGCCAGGGACCCTCAGAGTGTGCAGGGCTGAGGTTGGAGAGCCCAGAGGGGGAATCTGACCCAGCCAGGGAAGGCAGAGGGGACTTCCTGGAGGAGGGGATGGTACAGCTAATCCTAAAGGTAATCTTTTCCGATGTAACAGTTGCTCTCTAGGATGGACGCAGTGGCTCATGCCTGTAATCTCAGCACTTTAGAAGGCAGGAGGATCACTTGAGCCCAAGAGTTGGAGACCAGCCTGGGCAACATAGTAATACCCTGTTTCTATTACAAAAAATAATAATAATAATAATACAAAAATTAGCTGGACATGGTAGCACAAGCCTGTAGTCCCAGCTACTTGGGAGGCTGAAGTGGAAGGATCGCTTGAGCCAAGGCGGTCGAGGTTTCAGTGAGCTATGATTGCGCCACTGCACTCCAGCCTGGGTGACAGAGCGAGACCCTCTCAAAAAAAACAGAAAAACAAAACACGTTGCTCTCCTGTGTGACCAATACATAAAGTAACCTTGACCAATCTAATAACTCCCAGGCTGACCTGTAATCCAAGCCTTCTCTCTGTGTCAGAGCAGGCAAAGCCCAGATCCAGGGCTACCCCAACCCCCAGGCTGATGAGAAGCCTGGGGAACCTCTCCCAGTGTGGCCAATGACCCTCCAACCTCCCACGTTCTGACCACTGTCCCGGGCAACTAGTGACATCTAGTGGGGGGTTTTGTCCCAGTCTGACCTGGCCTGTAGGGGCCTTGGGCGGTCGGACCTGGGACCCACCCTTCCTAGCAGTAGCTGGACTCCTCCCCCTTCCCGCAGGTGCCCTGGCCTCTTCCCCTGCCCTCCTCACCTGCTCCGGCCAGCCTGACTCCTCCCCTACCCACAAGGTTGGGAGGGAATGAAGGAGAGAGCAGGAAGGAGGAAGGGAGGGTGGCATTCCTGGGATTCCCTGGATAGGGGGAAGAGTGGGAGGGCCTTCCATGGGTAAGCAAGCGAGAGAGCACCCCGTACCCCACCCCCAGCCCCATTATCAAAGCCGTCTAGGAGGAACTGGATTTGAAGACCATTGAAGATAAAAGATTAAACTGGTTGACTCCAGGCTACTGGTCAGACGAGGAAAGCAGCCCAGAGCACTGACCACAGGGGAAAAGATCTCCGGGCATACTGGGAACAGCTGCTGGGGGCCACTGATCAGGCTGCGGGGGTCACCGGTTGGACTGGGAGAGGCCAGTGCAGGCCACTCAGACGGCACGCTTGGGGCCATTAGTTACACTGGGAGAGGCCATCGCAGGCCACCGGTTGCAGTGGGGTCGGCTGGTTAAAATCGACAATGCCAGCCTAGGCTGCTGGTCACAGTGGGGACGAGTCCCCAGGGCCCGTGGTCAGAATAACGGGGAGAGGGTCCGGGATTGCCTGGTGAGATCCCAGCTCGGGTCACTGGCTACACTGGTCCATCAGGCCTCCCCTCTGCGGGCGCTGGTCAGTAAGCCTGGACAGTCCTGGGCTTGGGGGCGGAGGAGCCCCGAGCCTGGCCCCGTGCACTGGGAGGTCCCCTTCGGGCAGTGGGAGGTCCTGGCCCCGCGCCCGGGCTTGATGGGGACAAGGGGGGCCTGGAGGGCGGGGCGGGGCTGCCGGGGGCGGGGCCTCTAGCTCCCAGCCCCGCAGCGGCCGAGCTGCAGCCGGGACTCAGTCGCCGCCGCCGCCGTGAACATGGAGCCCCCGGACGCACCGGCCCGGACGCGCGGGGCCCCGCGGCTGCTGTTGCTCGCAGTCCTGCTGGCTGCGCACCCAGGTATGGCTCGGGCTGAGGGCAAGGTGGGACTCGGGGGAGGCCCCTGGGGACCCCGGGAAAGCAAGGAGAAAGGGCTTTACCCTGACCCCAGGAAGCAAAATGTGGGGACCCCAAGAAGGAGGGATATGGGAGTGTTGGAAGGTACACCTTCCAGTGAGAGATCTGGGGACAGCCGGGCAAGAGAGCTGGGGATACCCAGGCGGTGGATCAGAGACAACTAGAGAAGTCAGCCCCCTTCCCACTCAGCACCCTGGAATCTGCGTGCCACCTGTCTCCTTCCTCAGACCCTGGAATTTGGGCCCCCAGCCCCTCTTTCCTCAGACCCAGGAGTCCAGGCCTCCCGTGGCTAGAATGGCTTCCCCCAGGGCACAGAGGATCAAAACCCCAGGGCTTCCTCCCTCAAAGGTTCTCAAATTCTAAGAGGTCCAGGGACCCCTTAGAGAAGCGAGGACCATGTTTCCCCACACCAGCGATCCGTACATATTTAGGAGTTTCCAGAGTCCAGTATAAAGAACCCGCCTCCCTCAGGAAAAGGCTGGAGCACCAGCCCCGGGCAGTGACAGTGGAACAAAGTGTTTCCAAGTGACAGGCCCCCTTTCTGGGGCCTCAGCTACATTTACACACCTGCATGGGCCTGGCGATAGAAGGAGAGGAGGCCCTGGGTGGGGGGCTGGGGACACAGGGACAGAGAGATGAGAGAGATTGGGGAAGAGAGAGGACCTCTCTGCCTCCACTTGCTGTCTGCAGCTCAGACCCAGCCTTAGGCACCAGCCTGGCCCCCATCACCCCTCCCTGGGGACAAGCTGGGGCCAGAGGTGAGTGCCTGGGAATCCAGGCCCGTGGCACACTCATGGTCAGTAGTGGGTCCCCAGGGGTGGGGCTGGGCCAGACTGAGCGGAGAAGGGAAGGGAGTATCTAAGAAGCACTGAGAGCTGATGCCAGGATGCCAGACCAGAGGGTGAGGGAGGGTGGTGGTTTTCCTACAAGAACTACTCCACCAGGCCCCAGCCTCCTCTTCCCTCTGATCCCAGGAGTCCAGGCACTCAGCTTCCCAAGATCCTGGGCCTCAACCTTATCCTGTTGCGAGATGACTCACCTTATGTCCCATTTGCTGTTGTATCAAACGGAGAGGGGGGCCAAGAGGCGGTTGGGGGCTCTGGCTCCAGGCCGGGCAGGTCTCAGCCAGCCTGTCCCTCCCACATTCCTGAAACCTGCCCAGCCCTGTCCCCCCTCACCACCCCCACACACCTATCCCGCCTAAGCTCCGGGCCCAGCCGAAGCCCACACCCCAGCCCCTCACTCATGGGAGAGAGGAAGAGACCCAGGGACTGAACGGTGCAGGTGCAGAGAGAGAGGCAGAGACAGGGACAGAGATGAAGACCCAAGAGGAGAGACACCCAAGAGGTGGAGACAGGGATGGAGAGAGACATTTATCCATCATCATGGAGGTGGACCTGCCCAGGGTGCTGGAGGCAAATGACTGAGCCAGGCCTGGCCCTGCCCTGGGGGGGTGGCATGTGCTCTCTTGGGAGAAGCAAGGGTCGGTGCAGTATTACCCCAGAGCCCTGTGCAGCCCAGAGGAGGAGCCCTGAGCTCTGCAAGTACAGGGAGGGCTGGATTTGAGACCCAGAGATGCAGGGAGAAGGGATGGAGGGTGAAAGGATCTTAGGGAGGAGGGGCTGGGGGCCTGGACTCCTGGATCTGAGGGAGGAGGGGCTGGGAACCTGGACTCCAGGGTCTGAGGGAAGAGGGGCTGGGGGCCTGGACTCCTGGATCTGAGGGAGGAGGAGCTGGGGGACTAGACTCCTGGGTCTGAGGGAGGAGGGGACAGGGGCCCAGACTCCTGGATCTGAGGAAGGAGGAGCTGAAACCTGGACTCCTGGGTCTGAGGGAGGAGGGGCTGGGACCTGAACGCTTGGGTCCTGGGGGAGAGAGGACCCTGTCTGGAGGGCTCTTCCTGTTGGTGTGGTGGACAATAGCTCAGTTGCCCTCTTGCAGATGCCCAGGCGGAGGTGCGCTTGTCTGTGCCACCACTGGTGGAGGTGATGCGAGGAAAGTCTGTCATTCTGGACTGCACCCCTACGGGAGCCCATGACCATTATATGCTGGAATGGTTCCTTGTGAGTGCTTGGGGCTGGGGGGCCTGGAGTCAGGGCACAGCAGGGCAGCAAAGGTTCATTCTCTCATCAGTGCCTAAGATCTGTAGAGATCCACCAAGCCACATTCCTTATTACAGATGGGGTCACTGAGTCCCACTGAGGAGAAGGGATTTGCAAGGTGCCCCGTGTCTGGGCACAGCTGAGTCTAGAATGACGTTGACCTGCTCTGGACTGTGGGCTCTTGAGAGAGAGAACAGGGACAGACACCAAGAAAGCAGGAGAGGCTGGGTGCGGTGGCTCATGCCCGTAATCCCAGCACTTTAGGGGGCCCAGGCGGGTGGATCACCTGAGATCAGGAGTTTGAGACCAGTTTGGCCAACATGGCAAAACCCCGTCTCTACAAAAATACAATAAAAAATACGGTAGTCCCAGCTACCCGGGAGGCTGAGGTAGGAGAACTGCTTGAACTTGGGAGGCGGAGGTTGCAGTGAGCCAAGATCGTGCCACTGCACTCCACCCTGGGCAAAAAGAGCAAAACTCCATCTCAAAAAGAAAAAGAAAGAAAAAAAGAAAGCAGGAGACTTGAGGGGTCAGGGAGGACTAACGAGGAGAGAAGGCTAGGCACGGTGGCTCACACCTGTAATCCCAGCACTTTGGGAGGCCTTGGTGGGTGGATCACGAGGTCAAGAGATCAAGACCGTCCTGACCAACATGGTGAAACCCTGTCTGTACTAAAAATACAAAAATTAGCTGGGCATGGTGGTGCGTGCCTGTAGTCCCAGCTACTCGGGAGGCTGAGGCAGGAGAATCCCTTGAACCTGGGAGGCGGAGGTTGCAGTGAGCCGAGATTGAGCCACTGCTCTCCAGCCAGGTGACTTGTCTCTCTCTGCTTGAGAGACAAGCGGAGAGGGAGAGACGGAGAGGAAGAGGGATGGGACCGGAATGAGATGGAGAAAAGGAGACAGGAAAAATCAAGAACTGATAGGGAATGGGGGCAGAAGGTGGAGAGGGATAGAGGGACAGAGGGACCAGGGAGATCTATAACAAGAGAAAAAGAGGCAGAGCCAGGAGCTGCAGAGAGAAAGGGCCCAGAGAGAGAGAGAGACTGAGGAGCACTGGGACACCCGGAGCTGAGAGCCTCCCCTGTGCCCTCAGACCGACCGCTCGGGAGCCCGCCCCCGCCTGGCCTCCGCCGAGATGCAGGGCTCTGAGCTCCAGGTCACAATGCACGACACCCGGGGCCGCAGTCCCCCATACCAGCTGGACTCCCAGGGGCGCCTGGTACTGGCTGAAGCCCAGGTGGGCGACGAGCGAGACTACGTGTGCGTGGTGAGGGCAGGGGCGGCAGGCACTGCTGAGGCCACCGCACGGCTCAGCGTGTTTGGTAAGTGTCCACAGACATCCGCCGAAGGGAGGCAGGCAGGGAGGGGCACAGGGCAGGGGCTTCTGACGTGAACGTCTTTTTCACAGCAAAGCCAGAGGCCACTGAGGTCTCCCCCAACAAAGGGACACTATCTGTGATGGAGGACTCTGCCCAGGAGGTACCTCTCGGGTGAACCTTGGTCCCGGGGTCCTGGAGGAGGAGGGAACAGGACCCTGGACTCCTAGGTCTGAGGAGGAGGGGCTGGGGACCCCTTGGTAATGAAGGATGAGGGGCAAGGCCCGGCGAGGTGGCTCATGCCTCTCATCCCAGCATTTTGGGAGGCGGAGGCGGGCAGATCACCTGAGGTCAGGAGTTCCAGACCAGCCTGGCCAACATAACGAAACCCCGTCTCTACTAAAGATACAAAAGTTAGCCAGGCACGGTGGTGTGCAACTGTAATCCCAGCTACTCGGGAGGCTGAGGCATGAGAATCACTTGAACCCGGAAGGCAGAGGCTACAGTGAGCTAAGATCACACCACTGCACTCCAGCCTGGGCCACAGAGCAAGACTCCGTCTCAAAAAAAAAAAAAGAAAAGAAAAGGAAAAAAAAAAAGGAGGGGCAGAGGAGGAAGACTCCTGTGTCCTGGGAAGGAGAGAGCTGGGGGACCCAGAATCCTTAGTCCCTGGAGGATGGTGCTGGAGGCCTGGGCTCTTTAGTCTGAGGAGTCAGGGACTAGGAATTCAGACTCCTGGGTCCTGGGAGAGTCAGGAGTTAGGAGCCTGGCTCCTGAGTCTGAGTGGCAAGAACTGCTGAGAGAGGAGCCCCGACTTCAGAGTCCTAGCTCCAAACCCATGGCCACGCCTGTGTCTGCCTCAGATCGCCACTTGCAACAGCCGGAATGGGAACCCGGTCCCCAAGATCACGTGGTATCGCAACGGGCAGCGCCTGGAGGTGCCCGTAGAGATGAACCCAGGTGAGCAGCGCAGGAGCTCGGCGGGATGTGAGCTGGGGTGGGTGGCGGGACTGGGGCCTGGCTGACTGCCTCCTCCCCTAATCTCTCCCAGAGGGCTACATGACCAGCCGCACGGTCCGGGAGGCCTCGGGCCTGCTGTCCCTCACCAGCACTCTCTACCTGCGGCTCCGCAAGGATGACCGAGATGCCAGCTTCCACTGTGCTGCCCACTACAGCCTGCCCGAGGGCCGCCACGGCCGCCTGGACAGCCCCACCTTCCACCTCACCCTGCACTGTGAGTCTGTGCTGGCCTTTGACCTCTGACCTCAGGCTCCACACCTCATGAGGCCTGACCCTCCACCTGGTGGCCTCACACTCCCCTGTGACCCTCCACCTCCCTACTTCATGCTAAAAAATGTGCTAGTGCTGGCCGCTGACCTCTGACCTCAATTGGTCACACAAGCGCCATCATGACCTCTGACCTTCGACCTCCACTTAGCACCCTGGACCCCGTGGAGTTTATGACTAAATGGTGCTTTACACTCTCTCACACTGAATCAGTTCCCCCTGTGACATCTGGCTCCAAGTCTCACACTGACCCGTCGCCTGTACGGACCTCTGACCCTTGACCTATACTCACAGTTTATTTCAACCTCTGAACTCTGGCACTTTGCCTCAGAATAAGTGTGAACCTGAGGCTTGAAACCTATGACCCCTAACCTTTGACCTGCCATAGCCCTCTACTGGGATGCAGGACTGACCCATCGCCTGTCCTCTGGCCTTGACCCTTCCCCTGATCACGATTCCCATCTCCTTGCCCTTCCCTTAGATCCAACGGAGCATGTGGAGTTCTGGGTGGACAGCCCATCCACTCCGGCAGGCTGGGTACGCGAGGGTGACACTGTCCAGCTGCTCTGCCGAGGGGACGGCAGCCCCAGCCCGGAGTATACGCTTTTCCGCCTTCAGGTGACCCACCCAAGGATCCCTCTGGGATCCACCCCCCAGCCCCTGACCTCTGTGACCTACTAACCTGCATAACTTCTAATGTGGGACCTGGGAGGCCCCTGGCTTAGTCACCACCTGATCTGGTGGCCCACGAACTAAAAGGACCTCTGACCCCTGATTTGAGAGAGTCAGGACTTAGCATGCCACCTGACTTGACAAACCCTGACCACTGATTCTGGCTTAGCATGACATTAACCTAGTGGCTTCTGACCTAGCATAAGCCCGCTGAACTAGGGTGGCTTCTGAGCCTGGTTCCTCGTCTCCTGTCTCCCAGGACGAGCAGGAGGAAGTGCTGAATATGAATCTCGAGGGGAACTTGACCCTGGAGGGAGTGACCAGGGGCCAGAGCGGGACCTACGGCTGCAGAGTGGAGGATTACGACGCAGCAGATGACGTGCAGCTCTCCAAGACGCTGGAGCTGCGCGTGGCCTGTGAGAGCCCTGGGGGAAGGGGCAGGCAGGAGGGGCCCTGGCATCAGTGCCTCTGCACCCTCCTCCCCACAGCCCTGAAGTTGCTCTGTCATCCCAAACGGTCTGCCTTCAACCCTTTCTCTGCATTTCTTGTGTTTTGGGGTTTTGTTTTGTTTTGTTTTTTCAGATGGAGTCTCGCTTTTGCCGCCTAGGCTGGAGTGCAATGGCGCAATCTTGGCTCACTGCAACCTCCACCTCCCAGGTTCAAGCGATTATCCTGATTCAGCCTCCCAAGTAGCTGGGACTACAGGCATGTGCTACCACACCCAGCTAATTTTTTGTACTTAGTAGAGACGGGGTTTCACCATGTTGGTCAGGCTGGTCTTGAACTCCGGGCCTCAGGTGATCCACCCGCCTCAGCCTCCCAAAGCGCTGGGATTACAGGTGTGAACCACTGCACCCGGCCTTTCTCTGCATTTCTGTGGTATTTGTCCTGGTTCTCTGAATATCTGCCTCCATCCCCTCTAATCTGTCCTACACAAGGCAGCCAGAGAGACCAGAGAGCTCTCTTTTTTCATTTCTTCTAATATTTTTTTTTTAGAAATAGGATCTCGCTCTGTTGTCCAGGCTCGAGTGCAGTGCCATGATCACAGCTCACCGCAGCCTTGACCTCCTGGGCTCAAGTGATCCTCCCGCCTCAGCCTCCCAAGTAGCTGACACCACAGGTGCTCCACCACACCTGGCTAAAATTTTTTTTTTTTTTTTTTTCAGAGACAGGACCTGGCTTGCTGTGTTACCCAGGCTGGTCTCGAACTCCTCATGCGATCCTCCTGCCTTGCTCTCCCAAAGTGCTAGGATTACAGGAGTGAGCCACCACATCTGGTCAAGAGCTCTTTCCATAGCACAAACCTGACCCTCCTCTGCTCAGAATCTGTCATGGCTCCCCAGTACCCTTGGGAGAGAGCCCAGGTGTCTCACCACAGCCTTCGAGGCCCACCTGGCCAGCTTCGCCATTAGCTGATCCTTCTCCCCAGTCAAGGCTATCTCCTCATCACCCCCCAGGCTCCTCTGGTTCCCACCTTCACTGCCCATCCTCCCCTACCGTCTGTTTCTAACCAATCCCTTGAATCCCAGGCTTCTAAGAACACTTTTCAGTTCACTTTTATCCAGACCCTGGGAAAAGACTGTATTCTCCCTTAGCACTTCTTGCATATCCCTTCCTGGGGTAGACCCTGCACCAGACGCTGGAAACACATCTGTGAACAAGACAGGCCACCCCTGTTATTTCAGTAGGGAAGACAGATGGTAAATGCTAACAGATCCCTTTCAGTAACAATAGTGTATCTACAGGTGATACCACCAGTGAGAGAGAGCGGGAGAGGGGATTATTTTAGGTGATGGGTGTTACAGTCTGCTTTCCTGGGAAGCACATTCTGATTTGGATGTTTTCAGGCAAGAAGTTTATGGGAAGTACCCCGGGATCCACACCTCTTGGATCTAGGGAGGTAAAGGAAGCAAGATTTAGCAAGATTTAGAAGTTGGACTGAAGTCTAAAGAAGGCCTCGGGCTGGGTGCAGTGGCTCATGCCTGTAATTCCAGCACTTTGAGAGGCTGAGGCAGGAGAATTATTTGAGCCCAGGAGTTCGAGGCCAGCCTGGGCAACAGAGGGAGACCCCATTTGTACAAAAAAAAAAAAATTTAAAATGAGCCAGGCATAGCGGCACACTCCTGTAGTCCCAGCTACTCAGACGCCCAGGTGGGAGGATCGCTTGAGTCTGGGAGGTTGAGATTGCAGTAAGCCAAGATTGTGCCACTGCACTCCAGCCTGAGCGATAGAGAAAGACCCCGTCTCTGGAAAAATAAAAATAAAAAAGTAGGCCGGGCGCCGTGGCTCATGCCTGTAATCCCGACACTTTAGGAGGCCGAGGTGAGTGGATCACCTGAGGTCAGGAGTTAGAGACCAGCCTGGCCAACATGGTGAAACCCCCTCTCTACCAAAAGTTAGCCGGGTATGGTGGCAGGCGCCTGTAATCCCAGCTTCTCAGGAGCCTGAGGCAGGAGAATCACTTGAACCCAGGAGGCAGAGGTTGCAGTGAACCGAGATCATGCCATTGCACTCCAGCCTGGGTGACAGTGAGACTCCGTCTCAAAAAAAATAAAGAAAGAAAGAGGGCCCTCGGTCAGCCCCACAGGGCACTTGGAATCCAGAATGGCCCTTCACAGTTGTCCCCAGTTGGGGTGAGGGGGGCTGGGCCTTAATCGCCCCTACATCAACCAGTCCTCAGAGGTGTGCTAGCCTTAGGCAAGGGGCTCTCAGCAGCTGAGGCAGTTCCCAGAGAGGGCTGACAGCTGCGGGCTGACAGCTGTCATCCTTCTCAGCAGCTGGTGGAATAAGTCCTTCCATGCTGTAGGAAAGATCTGGGTGTCCACAATAGGGTAGGTCAGGGAAGCCTCTGAGAAGAGATATTTGAGTGAGAAACCAGAGTGGACTCAGAAACGCAGAGCGGCCAGGCACGGTGGCTCACACTTGTAATCCCAGCACTTTGGGAGGCCAAGGCAGGTGGATCATCTGAGGTCAAGAGTTTGAGACCAGCCTGGCCAACATGGTGAAACCCGGCTCTACTAAAAACACAAAAATTAGCCAGGCATGGTGGCTGGCGCCTGTAATCCCAGCTACCCAGGAGACTGAGGCAGGAGAATCCGGGAGGCGGAGTTTGCAGTGAGCTGAGATTGTGCCACTGAACTTCAGCCTGGGTGACAGAGCAAGATTCTGTCTCAAAGAAAAAAGAAAAAAAGAAAAAAGAAAAGAAACGCAGAGAGCTACAAGAAGAACACTGCAGACAGAGTGAGCAAGTGCAAAGGCCCTGGGGCAGGCCCCAGTTTGGTCTGCTCAAGAAAAACAGCAAGACAACAGGGTAGCTGGGAGCACAGGAGTAGGGGAGAGTGGGAGATGGTTCAAGAGGTGGGTGAGGGCCAGACCAGGCAGCATCTTTTAGGCACCCTCAAGAAGTTTGACCTGGATGCCAAGAGTATTGGGGAGCCACTGCAGAGTTTTATGCAGAGGGGAGGGATGACCAGTGGGTTTTTTTGTTTGTTTGTTTGTTTGTTTGTTTTTTGAGTCAGAGTCTCCCTCTGTCACCCAGGCTGGAGTGCAGTGGCACAATCTCGGCTCACTGCAACCTCCACCTCCCAGGTTCAAGCAATTCTCCTGCCTCAGCCTCCCCAGTAGCTGGGACTACAGGCACGCGCCACCATGCTCAGCTAACTTTGATTTTTAGTAGAGACGGGGGTTTCACCATGTTGACCAGGCTGGTCTCGAACTCCTGACATCAGGTGATGCACCCATCTTGACCTCCCAAAGTGCTGGGATTACAAGTGTGAGCCACCGTGCCCAGCCTGACCAGTAGGTGTTTTAAAGAGATCCCTCTGGCTGCTCAGTGGAGGATGAACAAGAGGGAGGAGCAGGCTAGTGA
Source organism: Rhinopithecus bieti (assembly GCF_001698545.2). Classification (NCBI taxonomy): domain Eukaryota; kingdom Metazoa; phylum Chordata; class Mammalia; order Primates; family Cercopithecidae; genus Rhinopithecus; species Rhinopithecus bieti. Next base: position 50,351 of record NW_016814950.1, on the reverse strand, counting down.
AGAGGTGGTCGGGACAGTCAAACCTGGGGCCAGAGATGGAAGGAAGCAAGAGGATCCGTCCTGAGAGCAGACTAGATAAAGACCTGTGAGACCAGGAGCAGGGGCTCACATCTGTGATCCCAGCGCTTTGGGAGGTCAAGACAGAGGATCACTTGAGGCCAGGAGTTTGAGACCAGCCTGGCCAACATAGCAACACCTTGCCTCTATTCAAAAACAGAACAGAGGATGGACAAAACTTTGTAGAAAAGATGTTTGGGGGTAACAGGGAGGTGACCCCAAGGGTTGGGGTTTGAGCAAAAAGTTTGGGTGCTAAAGACACAGAAGGGACACCTTCCACACCTAAGGTTATTCATTAACCTTGGGCTCAGATGTCAGCTCTGAAGAAAAGTAATTGACTTGGGCATGTATTTTGGGGTTAGACTGCTAGATTGTTGGTTGGAGAGTCTAGATGGGAGAATGGAGATTTCATGGAGATGGGGTAAGCCAGGAGGAATACTTGCTGTTCTCTGCTTCCAACTGTTCATTCATGTTTGCACCCGCAGTGGCCCCTGGAGAGCCCCTAATTGAGTGGGTGGGGGTCTGGGAAGAGTGACAGACTGTCCCCCACTGCAGATCTGGACCCCCTGGAGCTCAGCGAGGGGAAGGTGCTTTCCTTACCTCTAAACAGCAGTGCAGTCGTGAACTGCTCTGTGCACGGCCTGCCCACCCCTGCCCTGCGCTGGACCAAGGTGAGAGGGAAAGGAGCCCCCTCAGGCCCCGCACTCGCACCCTCCTCTCTCCCCTCGCTCCTCGCCCTCTCACAGAGTCCTCCTCCTCCTCTGCCCTCCCCAGGACTCCACTACCCTGGGCGATGGCCCCATGCTGTCACTCAGTTCTATCACCTTCGATTTCAATGGCACCTACATATGTGAGGCCTCCCTGCCAACAGTCCCGGTCCTCAGCCGCACCCAGAACTTCACGCTGCTGGTCCAAGGTTCAGGGGGCAGGGAGGGGGTGGGCTTGGATGGGGACAGTGTGGGGTGTGGGACCTGGACAAACAGGACGAGTCCCTGAGTCCTTGGCTGGGGTCTCCATCTTCTGCTCGATTCCTCTCTTCTCTCTCTCCCTCCTCTCCCTTCACTTTCTTTCCATCCCCACCACCCACAGGCTCGCCAGAGCTAAGGGCAGCGGAAGTAGAGCCCAAGGCAGATGGCAGCTGGAGGGAAGGAGACGAAGTCACACTCATCTGCTCCGCCCGCGGCCATCCAGAGCCCAAACTCAGCTGGAGCCAACTGGGGGGCAGCGTAAGGGACCTTCTTCTCCACCCTGAGCCCCCTCTCACTCATCCAAGTATCGCATCCTCCTTTCCACTTCCTGGAAGACTGGACGTCTTTCACGTCTGCCCTCACCCCCACCCCTTGACCCCACCAGCTGGGGCCTGATCGGAGCCTCCACAGCCCGCAGAGCCAATCCCCGGACAGCAGGGTTGGGTGAGCAGCTCTCTGACCCTGAAAGTGACCAGTGCCCTGAGCCGCGATGGCATCTCCTGTGAAGCCTCCAACCCCCACGGGAACAAGCGCCATGTGTTCCACTTCGGCACCGGTGAGTGACTGAGGTGGTGGCAGAGGAGCCAGGTGTGGGGCAGACAGAGCTCACTGCCTGACTCGTGCCTCTCTCTATCCTGTCCCTGCAGTGAGCCCCCAGACCTCCCAGGCTGGAGTGGCCGTCATGGCCGTGGCCGTCAGCGTGGGCCTCCTGCTCCTTGTTGTTGCTGTCTTCTACTGCATGAGACGCAAAGGAGGCCCCGGCTGCCGCCGGCGGCGGGAGAAGGGGGCTCCGTGAGTGGCCTGCTATCTGCAATGACCACCATAGCTTAACCCCATCCCTACCCTCAACCCCAAGCTCAACCCATAACCAACCTCAACCACATCTTATCCTCCACCCTACATCCCACCACATCCACCTCCATCCCCAAGCTATCCTCATCCCCAGCTATAGCCCCAAACCCAACCCAGACTAATCCACAGCCATCCTCAACCCATTCTCATCCCCAGGTACAGCCCCAAACCCAATCCCAGACTAATCCACAGCCATCCTCAACCCATCCTCATCCCCAACTACAGCCCCAAACCCAACCCAGACTAATCCACAGCCATCCTCAACCCATCCTCATCCCCAACTACAGCCCCAAACCCAACCCAGACTAATCCACAGCCATCCCTGACTCCATCCTCATCCCCAACTACAGCCCCAAACCCAACCCAGACTAATCCACAGCCATCCCTGACTCCATCCTCATCCCCAGCTACAGCCCCAAACCCAATCCCAGACTAATCCACAGCCATCCTCAACCCATCCTCATCCCCAACTACAGCCCCAAACCCAACCCAGACTAATCCACAGCCATCCCTGACTCCATCCTCATCCCCAGCTACAGCCCCAAATCCATCCCCAGACTAATCCACAGCCATCCCCAACTACAGCCCCAAACCCAACCTAGAGCCATTCCCAAATCCATCCCCAAGCCAAAATCAACACCATCCCCTCCCTAATCTCCTCTCCTGCCCCTAGTTCAGTCTCATCCCCAACTCTATCCCTGTCTCCAATCCCAACCCTACCCCCAATCTCTCCTCAGCTCCAGTCCATAACCCCCTTCAAATCATCCCCATCTAATCTCCTCTCCAGCCCTGGCCACATCCCCATCCTCCCCAACCTCCAGCCCCAACACCCATCCCCCTGAGCTCACCCTTAACTCCAGTTTCTCCTCCAATCCCATCTCTCACCATCCAGCCCTCACCTAGCCACTTCCCAACCCTAGTCCCCCACCATCCCGAAGCCAACTTCACCCATGTCCCCATCCCCAATCACCCTTGTCCCCATTCCTGACTCCAAATCCAACCCCTAAGCCTCCTCAAGCCCCTCCTCATCTAACCTTGTCTCCAGCCCTAACCACATGGCCATCTTCACCTCCAATCCGTAACCATCCCAGACTGATCCTAAAACCAACTCCAGCTCCATTCCCATCTCCAACCCTTATAGCATCTGCATCCCCATGCCCAACCCTAACCCCAGTGCCATTATCAGCCCCTACCGCATCCCCATGCCATCTCCACCCAGCACACCCCCATCCTCACCTCCATCCCCAGCCACATCCCAGCCCCACCCACCCCCATCCTCAGTTCTTCCCCCTGCCGTGTGCACCTCCAACACGACGCCTCCACCCGATGCCTCTTCCCCGCAGGCCGCCAGGGGAGCCAGAGCTGAGCCACTCAGGGTCGGAGCGGCCAGAGCAGACCGGCCTTCTCATGGGAGGTGCCTCTGGAGGAGCCAGGGGTGGCAGCGGGGGCTTCAGAGACGAGGTGGGTGAGGGCCTGGGCAGCCTGGTGAGAGGGACCTGCTGGGCAGTGGAGCATGCCCGTGGGCACAGGCTGACCTCTCCATCCGCTCCCCAGTGCTGAGCCAAGAACCTCCTAGAGGCTGTCCCTGGACCTGGAGCTGCAGGCATCAGAGAACCAGCCCTGCTCACGCCGCACCCGCCCCCGCCTTCCCTCTTCCCTCTCCCTGCCCAGCCCTCCCTTCCTTCCTCTGCCGGCAAAGCAGGGACTCACAGCGGCTGCCTGCCTCTGGGAGGGAAGGAGAGGGAGGGTGGGTGGGTGGGAGGGGGCCTTCCTCCAGGGAATGTGACTCTCCCAGGCCCCAGAATAGCTCCTGGACCCAAGCCCAGGGCCAGGCCTGGGACAAGGCTCCGAGGGTCGGCTGGCCGGGGC
>NW_016814950.1:25810-46136 GCF_001698545.2 Rhinopithecus bieti | reverse complement strand
TGGCCTTCCTCCAGGGAATGTGACTCTCCCAGGCCCCAGAATAGCTCCTGGACCCAAGCCCAGGGCCAGGCCTGGGACAAGGCTCCGAGGGTCGGCTGGCCGGGGCTATTTTTACCTCCCGCCTCCCTTGCTGGTCCTCCCACCTGACGTCTTGCTGCAGAGTCTGACACTGGATCCCCCCGCACCCCGCCCCTGGTCCCGCTCCTGCCCCGCCCTACCTCCACCCCACCCCATCATCTGTGGACACTGGAGTCTGGAATAAATGCTGTTTGTCACATCAACACTATCCTGTGGCCAGAGCTTCCTCTGGGAGTAGGGAAGGGAAGAGCGATGCAGGTGATTCCCCCCTCTCAGCTGCCCCCACGTCCACCCCCTTGCAAGACCTTGGAAGAAGTCTGATGTCATGGAGAAAGAAATGAGACAGGGCTGGGCACCATGGTTCATTCTTGTAATCTCAGTGGTGGTGGCTCACGTCCGTAATCCCAGTACTTTAAGAGGCTGACACTGGAGGGTGACTTCAGGCCAGGAGTTCAAGACCAGCCTGGGCAACATATCGAGACCCCATTGCTACAAATAACAATACTAATAATACAAAAATTAGCCAGGTGTGCCTATAGTCCCAGCTATTCAGGAGGCTAAGGTGGGAGGATTCCTTGAGCCCAGGAGTACGAGGCTACAGTGAGCTATGATTACGCCATTGCACTCCAGCCTGGGCGACAAAGTGAGACTTCATCTCTAAAAAAAGAAGAAAAGAGGCCGGGCGCGGTGGCTCAAGCCTGTAATCCCAGCACTTTGGGAGGCCGAGACGGGCGGATCACGAGGTCAGGAGATCGAGACCATCCTGGCTAACATGGTGAAACCCCGTCTCTACTAAAATACAAAAAACTAGCCGGGCGACGTGGCGGGCGCCTGTAGTCCCAGCTACTCGGGAGGCTGAGGCAGGAGAATGGCGTGAACCCGGGAGGCGGAGCTTGCAGTGAGCTGAGATCTGGCCACTGCACTCCAGCCTGGGCGGCAGAGCGAGACTCCGTCTCAAAAAAAAAAAAAAGAAGAAAAGAAAAACAGGCCAATCTCGGTGGCTCACACCTGTAATCCCAGCACTTTGGGAGACCAAGGTAGACGGATCACTTTAGGTCAGGAGTTTGAGACCAGCCTGGCCAACATGGTGAAACCCCGTCTCTATTAAAAATACAAAAAAATTAGCTGGGCATGGTGGCGCCAGCCTGTAATCTCAGCTATTTGGGAAACTGAGGCAGGAGAATCGCTTGAACCCAGGAGGCAGAGGTTGCAGTGAGCTGATATCGCGCCACTGCACTCCAGCCTGGGCAACAGAACGAGACACTCCGTGAAAAGAAGAGAGAAAGAAATGACAGCATGAGAGTGGGTGAGCACCCAGAGGGCAACTTAGCTGGCCGAGGGTGGAGGGAAAGACACCGGGTCCTGAGGGCACTGGGCTTGGTCCCCGAGGACCATCGCCTGCCTGGAGGTGGGGTGCTGTCCCCTTAAGTAAAAGTTCCCAGTCAGTTTTGCCAGAGCCCCAGAGGGAATTGAAGCTGGGCGAGGAAAAGCTCCCTCTCAACTGTAGAGTCGATGGAATGAGGGATGGAGCCAGCTCCTCTGGGGAGGAGTCCCTTGGGAAAGAGGGCGGAGCTGGGAGGAATCCAGAGAAAAGGGGGCCTGGGGCAGAGAGGACACAGAAACATTACAAGGCCAAGAAAGAGGGACGTGAGAAAGGGATGGAAAGATTTAGGGGGAGGCAGGAGGGATGGGTTGGGAAGCTCCGAGAGAGTCCCAGAGTAAGAGACAAAAATACATTTGGGGAGACAGAGAGACAAAAAGAGTAGTGGGCCAGGTCTGGTGGCTCATACCTACAATCCCAGCACTTTGGGAGGCTGAGGCAGGAGGATCTCTTGAGGCCAGGGGTTTGAGACCAGCCTGAGCAACATAGCAAGACCCCATCTCTACAAAAAATAAAAAATTAGCCAGGTATGGTAGCACACAGCTGCAGTCCTCAGCACAGGCAAGAGGATCACTTGAGGCCAGCAGCTCAAGACCAGCCTGGGCAACATCGTGAGACCCCATCTCTACAAAAAAATAAAAAATTACCCGGGCATGACGGCAAACACCTGTGGTCCCCGCACTTTGGATGACCAAGGCAGGAGGTTCACTTGAGCCCAGCAGTTCAAGACCAGCCTGCGCAACGTAGCGAGACCACATCTCTACATAATTTTTTCTTAAGAGAAATACAGAGAAAGAAGAACTGGGGTTCAGAGAGATCATTGCAGTCGGAAAGGGACAGAGGAAATGCAAGCAGCAGCCTAGACGCACAGAGGAGGGTAGACCGGGAGGCCAGCACGGGTGACTGGCTGGCAACCTCACCTCTCTGAGCCTTTCTTGTGCATCGAATGGGAATCAATTGCACTTTGGCCACGGCAGGCTGCTGTGAGGTGTGTCAGTGTCATCTTACAGCCATGTGGGGCGATGGGAGCGCTGCACTCACATACCACCCAGGGCCTCCTAGCATTGCCTCCTCAAATCTCAGGCACGCAACTCCACTTTCTGCTCTCAGTCAGCTCAGCCACGAAGTGGACAGAGTGGGATCTGTCGCCATGGGAAATTGTTGGGATGCTACAGAAGCCTCCTTCCTGGTAGGTAACCAAGCAGCCTCCCCCAAGCAAAAGAGCTCATGGGCCACATTAAGATGCTCAGATTCCATGGTTTATTGAATTCGTTTAAAACAAACACAAGGTTATTGTTTGTTTTTCAACTGTGTGGTGGTAGGAAGTGCTCCTGATGGTTTTCCCATGGCAATAATTTACTCTTTGATTTCACCCACCACTACTATGACAGCTTTCTCTCACTGATTCACAAAAAAAATTGGCTTTTCTTTTGTCATTCTTTTTTTTTTTTTTTTTTTTTCGGTGGAGTGCAGTGGCAAAATCATAGCTCACCACCTCAAACTCCTGGGCTCAACTGGTCCTCCTGCCTCAACTTGCTCTGCAGCTAGAATCACAGGTACATGCTGTCACACCCAGCTAAATTTTTATTTTCATTTTTTGTAGAGATGAGGTCTCAAGCTCCTAACCTCAAGCAATCCTCCTGCACAAAGTGTTAGGTATGAGCCACCATACCTAGCCTAAAAAAAATTGTTTTTTAATTTTTTTTGAGACAGGGTCTCACTCTGTCACCCAGGCTGGAGTTCAGTGGCGAGATCTCAGCTCACTGCAACCTCCACTTCCCAGTCTCAAGCGATTCTCCAGCCTCAGCCTCCTGAGTAGCTGTGTCTACAGGCATGAGCCACCAACTCCTGGCTAATTTTTGTGTTTTTTGTTGAGATGGGGTTTCACCATGTTGCCCAGGCTGGTCTTGAACTGTTGAGCTCAAAATGATCTGCTTGCCTTGGCATCCCAAAGTGCTGGGATTACAGGCCTGAGTCACTGAGCCAGGCCTCTAAAAAACTTTGTATTAACAACTTCCCCCAAAAAACCTGCAGTTCACACTCCTGTCAATGTGTGTGAGGTGCCCTTACTCCATACTTTGGCCGGTACTTGCAATTATCCTCTAAATTTTTGCCTACTTGATGGATAACAAAATGGCTTTCTTATTTGTTTCTTAATTTTTTTTTTTTTTTTTTTTTTGAGACTCCTGTTGCTCAGGCTGGAGTGCAATGGCACAATCTTGGCTCACTGCAACTTCCGCTTCCTGGGTTCAAGGAATTCTCCTGCCTCAGCCTCCTGAGTATCTGGGATTACAGGCGCCTGCCACCACGCCCGACTAATTTTGTTTTGTTTTGTTTTACATGAAGTCTCACTCTGTTGCCCGGGCTGGAGTGCAGTGGTGTGATCTCGGCTCACTGCAACCTCTGCCTTCTGGGTTCAAGCAATTCTCCTGCCTCAGCCTCCTGAGTAGCTGGGATTACAGGCACCCGAAACTACGCCCAACTAATTTTTTTGTATTTTTAGTTGAGACGGGGGTTTCACCATGTTGGCCAGGCAGGTCTTGAACTCCTGACCTCGTGATTCACCCACCTCGGCCTCTCAAAGTGATGGGATTACAGGCGTGAGCCACTGTGCCCAGCCTAATTTTTGTATTTTTAGTAGAGACGGGGTTTTACCATGTTGGTTAGTCTGGTCTTAAACTCCCGACCTCAGGTGGTCCACTCGCCTCAGCCTCCAAAAGTGCTGGGATTACAGGTGTGAGCCACTGTGCCTGGCCAATAATTTGGTGTTGAGGTCTCTTTCATGAGCATGGCCATAGACTCTGGCTTTGCCCTGCCTGGGCTTCAGGGGATTAGATCATAAGTGTTTACAACGTGCTTTTCAGCAGATTTTCCTTTATCCTGGCAGGCAGCCCAATGCCTAAGTGTCTGACTTGTACACAGGTGTCCCTGTCACAGGAAATGTGTTTATACTGGCCAAGATCCTTGTGGCTCTTATCTGACCTGTGCCCAGTTTATTCCTGACCAGGAAAGAGATTAGGTTCAGGTGTGTCAGTCAAGTGAGACAAAAGGAGGCAACTCAACAAAACACATGAAATATTAGAAAGAGGCAGGGTGCAGTGGATCATGCCTATAATCCTAGCTCTTCAGGAGGCCAAGGCAGGAGGATCACTTGAGGCCAGGAGTCTGAGGCCAGCCTGGCCAACGTGGCGAAACCCTGTCTCTATAAAAATATAAAAATTAGCCGGGCACGGTGGTGTGCACCTGCAGTCCCAGCTACTCAGGAGGCTGAGGCAGGAGAACCACTTGAACCCAGGAGGTGGAAGTTGCAGTGAGCCAAGATCACGCCACTGCACTCCAGCCTGGGTGACAGAGGGAGACTCTGTCTCAAAAAAATAAAAGAAGAAGAAATAACAGAAGCAGAGGCCGGGCACGGTGGCTCACACCTGTAATCCTGGCACTCTGGTAGGCTGAGGCAGGGGAATCAGTTGAACTCAGGAGTTCGAGACCAGCCTGTGCAACACAGCGAAACCCTGTCTCTATTTAAAAATAAAAAGAAGGAGAAGGAAAGATATAACAGAAGCAGTTTATTACTTAAGGATCCCAGAGAGAAAAGAGCAGCACACTTCCCTGGACCAGTGGGAAGGGGGCAGCTGCCTGAGACATGCAGCCTCAACCAGCAGGTGGAGAGAGATCCCCCAAAGCCTTTATTGGGGTCCAGGGCATGGCAGAGACGGAGTTCCCCAGGAGAGTTCTAACTGATGGGTTTAGAACAAGAGTTCCATAGAGACACGCTGTGACGGAGGTTGTCATATCTGCACAGTCCATTCATCAGAGGTGTGGGGATCAGTAGCATGGGTCAAGTAGTTTGTATCTATCTAGCTGTGCCATACAGAGATGGTCACCAGGAGGAGGTTAGATAAAGCTGATAACCTTGATCAACTCCAGTAAAAAACTGGGAGGAGAGCTGGGCATGATGGCTCACACCTATAAACCCAGCGCTTTGAGAGGCTAAGGCAGGAGGATTGCTTGAGGCCAGGATTTTGAGACCAGCCTGGACAACATAATGAGACCCTGTCTCTAAAACAGAAAAACAGAGAGAGAGAAGAAGGGGAGGTAGGGAGGGAGGGAAGGAGGGAGGGAGGGAGGAAGGACTGGGAGGAGGTGTAGGGCTGGAAACTGTGTCAAGGGTAACTAAGCCCAGATTTTGGCATGAGAAAGTTAAACATATTCAGAATGGATGCTAAGACAATATACGATTATACAGATTCACCACAATGGCATATTAATTTTGTTTTCATTTGAATTTCTGTGACCTCTAGCGTGAAAATGGTGTTTCTCTGTATGTTCATTGGCCATTTGCTTTTCTTGTTTGTGAACTGTAGTATACTCTTGCCTACTTTTCTCTTTGGTTTTTTTACCTTTTCTTATTAATTTGTAGGATCTCTCTACACACCAGGAATATTAACCTCTAATCTTTCTTTTTCTTTTTTGAGACAGAGTCTCACTCTGTCGCCTAGGCTGGAGTGCAGTGGCGTGATCTCAGCTGACTGCAAGCTCTGCCTCCCGGGTTCACGCCATTCTGCCGCCTCAGCCTCCCGAGTAGCTGGGACCACAGGTGCCCGCCACCACACCCGGCTAGTTTTTTGTATTTTTAGTAGAGACAGGGTTTCACCATGTTAGCCAGGATGGTCTTGATCTCCTGACCTCATGATCCATCCGCCTCGGCCTCCCAAAGTGCTGGGATTACAGGCGTGAGCCACTGCACCTGGCCATTAACCACTAATCTTACAAAGCTTTTATCTCAGGCTAGGTGCAGTGGCTCACGCCTGTAATCCTACTACTTTGGGAGGATGAGGTGCGTGAATCACTTGAGTCCAGGAGTTCAAGACCAGCCTGGCCAACATAGCAAAACCCTGTCTCTACTAAAAATACAAAAACATCCAGTCAGGGTGGTACACACCGGTAATCCCAGCACTTTGAGAGACCAAAGCAGACGGATCACTTGAGCCCAGGAGTTCCAGACCAGCCTGGCCAACATAGTGAAACCCTATCTCTACTAAAAATACAAAAAATTAGCCGAACATGGTGGTGCATGCCTGTGATCTCAGCTACTCAGGAGGCTGAGGCGGCAGGGTTGATTGAGCCCGGGAGTTCGAGGCTGCAGTGAGCCATGATTGCACCACTGCACTCCAGTCTGGGTGACAGTGAGACCCTGTCTTTAGATAGAGAGAGAGAGAGAGAGAGATGGATAGATATCCACATAGATACCTCAAACCTATTATGTCCCAAATCGACCTCCAATCTTTCCTATTGCATAAATGGTATCCCTGCCCTCCAGCTGGGTGAGCCCAAAACTTAGAATTTATCCTGGATTCCTCCATTTCCTTTACCTCCCACTCACATAACCCAAAGGCACATCCCATGGGTCCCCTCACATACAGCTCTCTTTGCTGACCACTTATCCCCCAGCTTCCTATATTCAATAAACCTTTTAACTCTACCCTGCCACAGGACATAGAACTGCAGCTAGCTCTTTCTACAAATGGTTTCACGGCCATCAGTCAAAACATACATCTTCTTTCACCTGGATCAATGCACTTATAAAAGCAAATGCTCAACAGCAATCTTTGATGGCTCCAATACTCATATCAATTAAAAATTTAAACATTACCTTTCAGTCATCCTTCCCATCCTTTTAAAGTGGAATTCCTAAATCTAAAATGGTTAAAAATTTAAAAAAAAAAACAGCCGGGCCGTGCTCAGCCTTATCCAGCATCTTGCGAGGGCCGAGACGGCGACACATGGCAGGAGATCGAGACCATCCGGCTAATACGGTGAAACCCGTTCTACTAAAAAAACAAAAAAACTAGCCGCGGCGACGAGCGGGGCCTGTAGTCCCAGCTACTCGAGAGGCTGAGACAGGAGAATGGTTGGAACCCGGGAGGCGGGCTTGCAGAGCTGGGAGAGCGGCCACTGCACCCCAGCCTAGCCTGGCAGGAGGCAAGATCAGTCCAAAAAAAGAAAAAAAAAAAAAAACAGCAAGTTTGCATATGGCTCCTAAAATACAGATAACGTTGTAACCATTTCTACCAGCAATACTTTTCGCTTGCCAATTTCCCTCCCCCTTTTTTTTTTTGTTTGGAGATGGTCTCCGTGCTCGCCAGCCGGCATGCAGTGTGATTGTCATCGGGCTCACTGAACCCCCCCCTCCACCCCCCCCAGATTTCAGGAATTCTTCGCCCTCAGCCCCCCCCGAGTACGACCAATACAGCACATCCAGCCTAACTTTTTTTTATCTCTTTTAGTAGAGACGGGGTTCCACCATTTGCCAGGGATGGTCTTGAACTCCTGAGCTCAGACGGTGATCGGCCCCACGTGGCCACCCCCAAGGGTGGCTGGGAGTTACAGGGGATTTGAGCCACCCTTGCCTTTGGGCCAATTTGTTTTTTTTTTTTGAGATCTGAGTCTCGCTCTGGGGCTCGCCCAGCTGCAGGCAGTGGCGTGCAAATCTGGCCACGCAACTCCATCCTCCCGGGTGTCAAGCTTTCTCCTGCTCTAGTCTCCTGAATAGCCTAGCGATACCAGCGCTGCCCATGCATCATCCCGGCTTAATTTTTTGTCTTTAAGCTAGAGAGAGGGTTTTCACTGTGTGCCAGGATGATTGATCTCCTGACCTCATGATCTGCCCCACCTCGGTCCTCCCCAAAAGTGCTGGATACAGGGATGAGCCACCACGCCTGGCCTTTTTTTTTTTAAAGTGTCTTGCTCTATGCCAGCTGACCCGTGGCCCTCATGTATGTTTGCATGTGTTGTTAGCTGTTGTTTTGAGACAGGCCTAGCTCTGGCGCCTAAGGGCTAGGCTACAGACTCACTGCGCCCTCAACCTTGGCGCTGAAGTGATCCCCCATCCCTCAGATTCCCAGCTAGCTGGCTACTACAGATGCTGCCACCCAGACCAGCTAATTTTGTATTTTTAGAGACCAGATTCACAGCCGCCGTGGGTGCTCAAGCGGTAATCCCAGCATCGTTGGCGAGCCGAGACGGCGCGATCACGGGAGGTCCAGGAGATCGAGACCCCTGGCTAACACGGGTGAAACCCCGTCTCTACTAAAAAAAAAATACAAAAACTAGCCGGGCAAGTCCCAGCTACTCGGGAGGCTGAGGCAGGAGAATGGCGTAAACCTGGGAGGCGGAGCTTGCAGTGAGCTGAGATCCAGCCACTGCACTCCAGTCCGGGCGACAGAGCGAGACTCCGCCTCAAAAAAAAAAAAAAAAAAAAAAAAAGAGAGAGACAGGGTTTCACTAAGTTGGCAAGGCTGGTCTCAAACTCCTGGCCTCAGGTGATCTGCCCGCCTCAGCCTCCCAAAGTACTGGGATTACGGACATGAGCTACCACGCCCTGACTATAATTGCTTTTAAACATAATTTTGTTATGTTCCAGGAGCCTCCTAATGCATACTTGTACTGCGTATTCTCGAAATGGATGCTCTTTTAAAACATAGAGCAGGCTGGGCGCGGTGGCTCATGCCTGTAATCCCAGCACTTTGGGAGGCCGAGGCAGGCGGATCCTGTGAGGTCAGGAGTTCGAGACCAGCCAGGCTAACATGGTGAAACCCTGTTTCTACTAAAAATACAAAAAATTAGCCAGGCATGGTGGTGCGCACCTATAATCCCAGCTACTCGGGAGGCTGAGGCAGGAGAATCACTTGAACCCAGGAGGTGGAGATTGCAGTGAGCAGAGATCGCGCCATTGTACTCCAGCTTGGGCAACAAGAGTGAAACTCCATCTCAAAAATGAATAAATAATAAATAATAAATAAAATGCAGATTAGAAGCCTGTCTGTGACTCAGGTTTTCTCATTTCTCTTAGAATAAAATTCAAACTCCTACAAAAGGCTGCATGCATAGCGCCTCTCTCTCTGCCAAACCTAGCTTCACTTTTCTTGCCTGCATCCTATCAGACAGTGTCTATCCAGCCCTTGAATATTTTGTTCCTTTCCTACCTCTTTTTTTCTTTTTTTGAGACAGGATCTCATTCTGTTGCTCTGTCACCCAGGCTGGAGTGCAGTGATGTGATCATAGCTCACTGCAGCCTCGAACCCTGGGGCTCAAGCATGTCCTCCCACCTCAGCCTCCTCAGTAGCTGCAACTGCAGGCATGCACCACTACACCTGGCTAATTAAAAAATTTTTTTTGCAGATGGGGTTTCTCTGTGTTGTCTAGTCTTGAACTCCTAGCTTCAAGCAATCCCCCTGCCTTGGCCTCCCAAAGTTCTGGGATTATAGGCATGATGCACCGCACCTGGCCAGGACTCTCGAACTTACTCTTCTTCATTTGTCCTGAAATCTTTCACTACAGATCCTCACGTAATTCATTCATTCTCATACTGCAGATTCTGGCTCAAAATAGCACCTAGCCAGAAATGTCTTTCAGACTCTCCTATTTTAAGGAGCCTTTGCCCCAAACCCACCCAAGTTCCATCATCCTAAGTGTTAATACTTTTGCTTGATTTTGTTCTTTTCTAGTTTCTGGGTTCTATGCATAGACCATTTTTACTAATATTCATATTATCTTTTAAATACCTTAGAAAGATATTTTAGGTTTCTTCATTTGAGCCATGCACATTCTTTGAAAATTTATCCTAAAATAGCTGGGTGCCCAGCCCACCCCTTGAACCCAGGAGGCGGAAGTGATAGTGAGCCAAGTTTGTGTCACTGCACTCCAGCCTGGAACACAGAGTGAGACTCCATCTCAAAAACAAACAAATAAACAAACAAAAATGCTGGGCACAGTAGTTCATGCCTAGTCCCAGCTACTCAGGAGGCTGAGGCAGGAGGATCACTTGAGGTCAGGAGTTTGAGATCAGCCTGGGCAACACAGCAAGACCTCATCTCTAAAAAAAATTTTTAATGCTAATGTTTAACTTTGGTTCTGTTGTGATTGGCGTATGGTTTACATTATACTTTCTTTCTTTTTTTTTTTTTTTGAGACAAAGTCTCACTCTGTCGCCCAGGCTGGAGTTCAGTGGCGCGATCTCGGCTCACTGCAACCTCCACCCATCGGGTTCAAGCGATTCTCCTGCCTCAGCCTCCAGAGTAGCTGGGATTAACTGCTGTGGGTGGCGGGTACTACCCACCACCACACCCGGCTGAATTTTGTACTTTTAGTAGAGATGGGGTTTCACCATGTTGGCCAGGCTAGTTTCAAACTCCTGACCTCAGGTGATCTGCCCACCTTGGCCTCCCAAAGTGCTGGGATTACAGGAGTGAGCCACCGTACCCGACCTACATTATATTTTCTTTCTTTTTTGAGACAGAGTCTCAGTCTGCTGCCAGGCTAGAGTGCAGTGGCGAGATCTCAGTTCACTGCTACCTCTGCCTCCCAGGTCCAAGTGATTCTCCTGCCTCAGCCTCCAGAGTAGCAGGGATTACAGGCGTGCACCATCACGCCTAGCTAATTTTTGTATTTTTAGTAGAGACAGAGTTTCATCATGTTGGCCAGGATGGTCTCAATCTCTTGACCTTGTGATCCTCACAACTTAGCCTCCCAAAGTATTGGGATTACAGGCATGAGCCACCACGCCCGGCCTATACTTTCTAACCTACTAATGACAACAAATAAATAGATACCAGTATTTCCAGAAGCACATATTATAATTTGGAGGCCGGCTGTGGTGGCTCATGCCTGTAATCCCAGCACTTTGGGAGGCAGAAGTGGGCAGATCGCCTGAGCCCAGGAGTTCAGGACCAGCCTGGGCAACATGGCAAAACCCCGTCTCTACAAAAAATACAAAAGAATTAGTCAGGTGTGGTGGTACGAGCCTGTAGTCCCAGCTACTCTGGAGGGTGAGATGGGAGGATCACATAGCCCTAGGGAGGTCAAGACTGCAGTGAGCCGTGGTCTCGTCAGTACACTCCAGCCTGAGCCACAGAGTGAGACCCTGTCTCAAAAATAAGATAAAATAGGAATGAGGGCCGAACATGATGGCTTATGCCTGTAATCCTAGCACTTTGGCAGGCTAAAGCAGGATTGCTTGAAACTGGGTGTTCAAGACTAGCCTGGAGAACACAGTGAAACCCTGTCTCTAAAAAAAAAAAGTTTTGTTTTTTGTTTGTTTGATTGGTTTGGTTATTTATTTTATTTATTTATTTATTTATTTATTTATTTATTTATTTTATTTTATTTTATTTTACTTTTGAAACGGAGTCTTGCTCTGTTGCCCAAGCTGGAGTGCAATGGCACAATCTCAGCTCACTGCAAACTCCGCCTCCCAGGTTCAAGCGATTCTCCTGCCTCAGCCTCCTGAGTAGCTGGGATTACAGGCGTGCACCACCACGCCTGGCTAATTTTTGTATTTTTTTTAGTAGAGACAGGGTTTCATCATGTTGTTCAGGCTGGTGTCAAACTCCTGACCTTGTGATCTGCCCACCTTGGCCTCCCAAAGTGCTGGAATTACAGGCGTGAGCCACCGAGCCCAGCAAAAAAAGTGTTTTTAATTAGTTGAGTATAGTGGCGTGAGCCTGTAGTGCCAGCTACTCAGGAGGCTGTGGCGGGAAGATGGAGGTTGCAGTGAGCTATGTACTCCAACCTAAGTGACGGCAAGAACTTGTCTCAAAAAAAACATAGATAACTTGGGCCGGGCACGGTGGCTCACACCTGTAATCCCAGCATTTTGGGAGGCCAAGGCGGGTGGATCCCCTGAGATCAGCAGTTCGAGACCAGCCTGGCCAACATGGTGAAACCCCGTCTCTACTAAAAATACAAAAAATTTGCCAGGCATGGTGGCGGGTGCCTGTAGTCCCAGCTACTTGGGAGGCTGTGGCAGGAAGATGGAGGCTGCAGAGAGCTGTGATCGCACCTCTGTACTCCAACCTAGATGACAGCAAGAACATGTCTCAAAAAAATAGACAAATATATAAAATAAAATCGGAATGAAGCTACCAATGTAATGTTGAGTGAGTGAAATGGTTTAGAACATATTTCTAGATCCTTGATGTTTAATATGGTATCCCTAGTCACATGTGGCTATAGAAACGTAAACTACTTAAAACTAAATAAAATGTAGAACCTCATTCTTCAGTGACACTAGCCGCAGTTCTGCTGCTCAGCAGTCAATTGTGGCTTGTGGTTACTATATTGGACAGCACAGATATAAAACATTTCCATTAGTACAGAAATTTCTATAGGTAATGTAGATCTAGAATATGATCTATTCTATTCTATTCTATTCTATTCTATTCTATTCTGTTCTATTCTATTCTATTCTATTCTAAGATGGAGTCTCACTCTGTCACCCAGGCTGGAGTGCAGTGGCACAATCTCAGCTCACTGCAGCCTCCTCCTCCCAGATTCATGCCATTCTCCTGCCTCAGCCTCCCGAGTAGCTGAGACTACAGGTGCCCGCCACCACACCTAGCTAATTTCTTGTATTTTTAGTAGAGACGGGGTTTCACCGTGGTCTCGATCTCCTGACCTCATGATCCACCCACCTCAGCCTCCCAAAGTGCTGGGATTACAGGCATGAGCCACCGTGCCTGGCCAATATGATCCCATTTTAAAATAAAGTCCATGGCCCTGCATGTTGGCTGATGCCTGTAATCCCAGCACTTTGGGAGGCTGAGGCAGGTGGATCACCTGAGGTCAGGAGTTCGAGACCAGCCTGGCCAACATGGTGAAACCCCAGCTCTACTAAAATACAAAATTATCCAGGTGTGGTGGCACGTGCCTGTAATCCCAGCTACTGGGGAGGCTGAGGCAGGAGAATCACTTGAACCCAGGAGGCGGAGGTTGTGGTGAGCCGAGATCATGCCATTGCACCCCAGACTGAGGGATAGAGCCAGACTCTGTCTCAAAAAGAAGAAAGAAAAGAAAGAAAAGGAAGGAGGGAGGGAGGGATGGGGGAGGAAGGAAAGGAAGAAAGGAGGAAAGGAGGAAGGGAGGAATGGAAGGAAGGGAATTACAGCCATGAGCCACTGCACCCAGCCTATATTATACTTTCTAACCTACTAATGACATCAGATAAACAGGAACCAGTATTTGAGAAGCATATATTAAAATTGGAGGCTGCAGTGACTCATGCCTGTAATCCCAGCACTTTGGGAGACAGAGGCGGGCAGATCGCCTGAGCCCAGGAGTTGAAGACCAGCCAGAGAAATGTGGCAAAACCCCATCTCTACAAAAAATACAAAAGAATTAGCCAGGTATGGTGGTACGAGCCTGTAGTCCCAGCTACTCCGGAGGGTGAGGTGGGAGGATCACCTAGCCCCAGGGAGGTCGAGACTGCAGTGAGCCGTAATCTGACCAGTGCACTCCAGCCTGAGTCACAGAGAGAGAGGGAAAAGAAAAGGGAACGGTGACAAACAGAGACCAGAAACACAGAGGGATTCTGAGCATAAGGAACGAAACACCCAGAAATACAGAAATTTAGAAACACAAAGAGACCCAAAGATAGTGACAGACAAAGAGACACTAAGAGAGACAGAGAAAAGTCTAGAAAGAAGCAATGCAGTGACACCCAGCATCTTCATCCATTTACTGATCGATTGAGATGGAGTCTTGCTCTGTCACCCAGGCTGGAGTGCAATGGCACCATCTCAGCTCACTGCAACCTCCACCTCCTAGATTCTCCTGTCTCAGCCTCCTGAGTAGTGGGGATTACAGGCGTGCACCACCACGATCGGCTGATTTTTGTATTTTTAGTAGAGACAAGGTTTCACCATGTTGGCCAGGCTGGTCTCAAACTCCTGACCTCGTGATTCACCTGCCTCGGCCTCCCAAAGTGCTGGGATTACAGGCGTGAGCCACCGCGCCCAGCCTTATTTATTTAGAGACAAGGTCTCGCTCTGTCATCCAGGCGGAAGTGCAGTGGTGTGATCACTGCTCACTGCAACCTTAACCTCCCAGAGCTAAGCAGTCCTTCTACCTCAGCCTCCCGAGTAGCTGGGACCACAGGCATGTGCCACCATGCCAGGCTAATTTTTTATTTTTGTAGAGATGGGATCTCACTGTTTCCCACGCTGGTCTTGAACTCCTGAGCTCAAGCCATCCTTCTGCCTTGGCCTCCCAAAGTGTTAGGATTACAGGCATGAGACCTCACGGCCAGCCTCCCACATCTCTTTAATGTTATATATTTATTATACATATATACACATATATTTATAAATATATAGACGTTTATATGTGTATATACACACACAAACACACATATACAAGCTTTTACTTTAAAGTTTTGATTATTGCTAAGTTTATTTTCATTGTCTCAAGATCTGCTTAACCCTGGAGCCAGGCTGGGTCAGTGGGTCTGTGTGGTGCCTCGAGTACCTGTCTCTGCCCCCTGAAGTTCTGTTTACCATCTCCAAAAGGCATAGCCTGCAGTCTCAGCAAAAGGATAGATTCCCAGGAAGAGTGTGAGAGAGGTTTGGGGCCTAGGTGGGCAGCCCACCCAGCTCACCCCACCAGGCGGGCATGATATCATGATACCAAATACACTAAATTTGTGTCTGTGTGCATCATGTTCTGGCCCCAGGGAAATGAGAGCTTTGCTAGTGAGGTTGGTGCCATTTTGTGTACCATCTATGCCTAAGGAGGAAAGACTGGAGCAAAGAAAAGCCTAAGAGGCCAGTTTATACTAACAAACATGGAAGTCAAGCCTGTCCCACCTTTCCAATGCAATAGAGCACCTACTGGGAAAGCAATGCCCTGGCCTGCCCCTGGCAAAACACAGCTGAGGATTCATTCCTCCATTCACTCAATCATACCTTCAACAAAAGTTTGACCGGGCATGGTGGCTCATGCCTGTAATCCCAACAGTTTGGGAAGCCAAAGCTGGCTGATCACCTGAGGTCAGGAGTTCAAGACCAGCCTAGCTAACATGGTGAAACCCCATCTCTACTAAAACTACAAAAATTAGCCAGGCATCATGGTGCATGCCTGTAGTCCCAGCTACTCAGGAGGCCGAGGCAGGAGAATCACTTGAACCTGGGAGGCAGAGGTTGCAGTGAGCCGAGATCGAGTCACTGCACTCCAGCCTGGGTAACAGAGCGAGACTCCATCTCAAAAAAAGAAAAAGTGTATTGAGTGTTTACTATGTGCCAGGCACTGGGGAGACATCAATGAACAAAATTCACAATCCGCCAGGTGCAATGGTTCATGCCTGTAATCCCAACACTTTGGGAGCTCAAGGCAGGAGGATCACTTGAGGTCAGGAATTCAAGACTAACCTGGGCAACACAGCAAGATCCCATCTCTACAAAAAAAAATTTAAAAATTAGCCAGACATGATGGCACACACCTGCAGCCCCCACTACTCAGAGTGGGAGGATCGCTCGAGTCCAGAAAGTCGAAGCTACAGCGAGCTATGATGGCATCACTGCACTCCAGGCTGGGAGACGAAGCAAGACCCTGTCTCCAAAAAATAATAATAATAATTCACATCCTAATGGTGTTGCTGCACTCCAGTGGGGAAAGCGGCCAGTGGAATTCCTTAGAAGGTCCACAGACCTAGGAAGCGACTTCAGGAAATGCAACCAATCCCTGACTCTCTAGGGCCTGAGGAGGCACTTGGTTGGGAACACCCTCCACCTCCCAAGAGAAGCAGCTGACTCCTCCACGAAGAAGCACTGGACAGCCAGGAGGCACCTCTTGTTAACCAAAGTGGGCTGGTGACCTTGAACTCCAGCTCAGAGATCTTCTGCCTGGTCTTGTTCTCAGGACTCAGCAGGTTCTCTTTTTCTCTGGACATGGAATCTAGATCTTCAAATTTGGCATAGAAGCCAAATCTATGGGAGTAAAACAGAGATTTCATTAAAACAAAGGATGTCGTGCAAAACTCAAAAAATAAAATAAAATAAAACAGGCTGGGCATAGTGGTTCAGGCCTGTAATCCCAGCACTTTGGAAGGCCAAGGCAGGAGGATTACTTGAGCCCAGGAGTTCGAGACCAGCCCTGGCAACAAAAGGAGACCCTGTCTCTACAAAAAATGCAAAAAGTAGACTGATGTGGTGATACACGCCTGTAGTCCCAGCTACTCAGGAGGCTGAGGTGGGGGAATCCCTTGAGCCCGGGAGGTTGAGGCTGCAGTGAGCCGTGATCCAGCTACTGCACTCCAGCCAGGGAGACAGAGCGAGATCCTATCTCAAAAAATAAAATAAAACAGTAATCCCAGCACTTTGGGAGGTCGAGGCAAGCATATCACTTGAAGTCAGGAGTTCTCAACCAGCCTGGCGAACATGGTGAAACCCCGTCTTTACTAAAAATACAAAAATTAGCTGGGGGTGGGGGGCATGCCTGTAATGCTAGCTACTGGGGATGCTGAGACAGGAGAATTGCTTGAACCCGGGAGGCAGAGGTTGCAGTGAGCCGAGATCACGCCACTGCACTCCAGCCTGGGCAACAGGGCGAGACTCTGGCTCAAAACAACAACAATAAAAGCAAACATGAGAAGCTAGATGACTGTAGCTGGCTGATCACCTGCTTGGCAGCCACAGCTTTTACCTGTGTCGTGGGCTCAGGACTCATGGAACAGAGTGGGTGTTGCCCACAGGACACATGAATGCTTGGAGCTTACTGGATCCCTGCATCCCTCCCATCTGTGTTCAGTTCACATTCTTAGTATGTCTAACATGTATCATGAGTTGCTTCCTTTTTTTTTTTTTTTGAGATGGCAGTCTTGCTCAGTTGCCCAGGCTGGGGTGCAGTGGAGCGATCTCGGCTCACTGCAATCTCTGCCTCCCGAGTTCAACTGATTCTCCTGCCTCAGCCTCCCGAGCAGCTGGGATTACAGGCAGGTGCCACCACATCCGGCTGATTTTTTGTATTTTTAGTAGAGACAGGGTTTCACCATGTTAGCCAGGATGGTCTTGATCTCCTGACCTCATGATCCGCCCGCCTTGGCCTCCCAAAGTGCTGGGATTACAGGCATGAGCCACCGCGCCCGGCTTGAGTTGCCTCTTAATATCCATCCTTCATTTCATCTGTCTATGTCCTTATTTGTAGGGCTCTTGTGCCCTATATAGCAGAATTGAAAATTCCCTTAAAAAAATATACAGCAAACGCACACAGAGGATCAGAGGATGGAGGGGAGAATTTCACGAGATAACGAGGGAAGTATTTAGTACAAAGCCTGGCACAGAGTCCATGTGCAGTACATGTTAATTATTGTGATTATCTAAGGAAAGACAAAGAGACACAGAGAAAAGCAAAAAGGTTGCCTTAGGCCAGGTATGGTGGCTCACGCCTGTAATCCCAGCACTTTGGGAGGCCGAGGCAGAAAGATCACCTGAGGTCAGGAGTTCAAGACCAGCCTGGGCAACATGGCGAAACCCCATCTCTACCAAAAAAAAAAAAAAAAAAAGACAAAAATTAGCCAGGCATGGTGGCATGCGCCTGTAATCCGAGCTACTCAGGAGGCTGAAACACACGGATTGCTTGAACCCGGGAGGCGGAGGTTGCAGCAAGCCAAGATCCTGCCACTGTATTCCAGCCTAGGTGACAGGGCAAGACTCTGTCTCAAAAAAACAAATAAAGATCAGGCACAGTGGCTTACGCCTGTAATCCCAGCACTTTGGGAGACCGAGGCAGGCAGATCACCTGAGGTGAGGAGTTCGAGACCAGGCTGGCCAACATGGTGAACCCCCGTCTCTACTAAAATACAAAATTAGCTGGGTGTGGTAGCAGGTGCCTGTAATCCCAGCTACTTTGGAGGCTCAGGCAGGAGAATTGCTTGAACCTGGGAGGCAGAGGTTGCAGTAAGCCGAGGTCGTGCCATTGCACTCTAGCCTGGGGGACAAGAGCGAGACTTCGTCTCAAAACTAAATAAATACATAAATAGGCTGGGCGCAGTGGCTCACGCCTATAATCCCAACACTTTGGGAGACCAAGGCGGGCGGATCACAAGGTCAGGAGATCAAGACCATCCTGGTTAACATGGTGAAACCCTGTCTCTACTAAAAATACAAAAAATTAGCTGGCATGGTGGCAGACGCCTGTAGTTCCAGCTACTCGGGAGGCTGAGGCAGGAGAATGGCGTGAGCCCGGGAGGCGGAGGTTGCAGTGAGCAGAGATGGCGCCACTGCACTCCAGCCTGGGCAACAGAGTGAGACTCCGTCTCAAAAACAAAACAAAATAAAATAAAATAATAAAATAAAATAAAATAAAATAAAATAAAATACAAATGTTCCCTTAGTCCAGGGCAGGGACCAGATACAGAGATACCACTCTAAAGGCAGACATTGGTGTTGGGGTCTGGGTAGTTGGATGGCGAGTGAACAGATGGTTAGCGGGAAGGGAAAGAGAAGAGGAAAGGGTTCTCCATCCAGCACCTGGTCCCCAAGTTAATAAGTGGAGGGTCCCAGCCTGCCCCACCAGGAGGGCATACATTTGCATAAGGTCCCTCATCTGCATGGCATCCCAGGGAATTTGCATAGAGATGGCAGCCTGGGCCCAACCTCAGTATGACCCCTCTTCCCAAGGGTTGAAACTCCAGCCTACATTACAAAGGCCTAGGGCAATAGGAAAGGGGGAGGAGTGAACCTCAGGATCTGGGGTTCCAGGAAGTAAAGACAAGCAGGTAGTAAACTACCCTTACTCTTTAACCTTCTGCGGTTCCCAGAGCATGAGCCGCCCTTCAGCTGGCCTTCAGGACCTTCTAAGATACTGCCCCTCACACACATCCCCCGCTCCTGCTCTCGCCACCCTCCTACCTTGAATGTCCTTCCCCATATCCTGTGCTGTGACAAAACTTGCCTATTCTTCAAAGCCTGGACATCCTGAAGAATGCTGAAAGCTTTCACCACCTCCTTTCCCTGCCCTTGGAAATTTACAAAGCTCTGTGCATCTCCCAGACATGTACAGATTTTTGGGAGTATAGATTTTATTAATAAGGTTATATTTGATTGCAAATGCCTATATATATATAGTCTCATATATATAGTCATATATATATGTGCCAAGAGTCATGTCTCATGCTTGTAATCCCAGCAGTTTGGGAGGCCAAGGCAGGAAAATTGCTTGAGCCTAGGACTTCAAGACCAGCCTGGGCAACCTAGTGAGAGCCTGTCTCTACAAAAAAGTCGAAAGATGAGTCTGGGAGGCTGAGTGCGGTGGCTTACGACTGGAATCCCAGCATTTTGGGAGGCTAAGGCGGGCAGACCACTTGAGGTCAGGAGTTCAAGACCAGCCTGGCCAATATGGTGAAACCCTGTCTTTAATAAAACTGCAAACATAGCCAGGTGTCGTGGCCCAAACCTGTAGTCCCAGCTACTTGGGAGGCTAAGGCAGCAGAATCACTTGAACCCAGAAGGCAGAGGTTTCAGTGAGCCGAAATCACACCACTGAATTCCAGCCTGCCTGGGGGGCAGATCGACATTCCGTATCAGATAAACATAAAATAAAATAAAAATAAAGATTATTCTGGCACAGTGGCGAATGCCTCTAGTCCCAGCCACTTGGGAGGGTGAAGTGGGAGGATCACTTGAGCCTGGGAGGTGGAAGCTTTAACGAGCCATGGTTGCACCACTGCACTGCAGTCTGGCCAACAGAGCGTGACCCTATCTCAGAATAAGACCCGGGTATGGTAGCTCATGTTTGTAATTCCAGCACTCTGGGAGGCCGAGGCGGGCAAATTGCTTGAGGCCAAGAGTTTAAGACCACCCTGGGCAACAAGGCAAAAACCCATCTCTACAAAAAAAAATAGAAAAGTTAGCCAGGCGTAGTGGCACATGCCTGTAGTCCCAGCTACTCGGGAAGTTGACAGGGAAGGATCCCGAGCCAGGGAGGTCATGGCTGCCGTGAGCCATGGTAATGTTACCGCACTGCAGCCTGAGCGACAGAGTGAGACCCTGTCTTAATAAAAAAAAAAAAAAAAAGGCCGGGCGCGGTGGCTCAAGC
>NW_016814950.1:16199-25331 GCF_001698545.2 Rhinopithecus bieti | reverse complement strand
AAATAAATAAAATAAAATAAAAAAAAGACTGATGGGAGGAAGTGGCTGGGGGGCCGCTGCTGCTAAAAGAAAGGAGAGGTTGCCAGGCAGGTAAAATACTTGACATCAGCTCCATAGCTCCGTCAGGAAGTCCTACCTATGCCCCTACATCCTAGTGGCTATGGCCCTTCAGTGAAGTGCCACCTCTGGGACTCCTTGACCCTAAAAGTCAACTCCCCAGGCGGGCGTGGAACCCACCTAGTCATTTGTCAACAAACTTGGTGCTCAGCCTCATGCTTGTGACCCAAGGGTGTGAAACTCCACCCTACACCTCTGGGACTTTTTTTTTATTTTTTTGGCAGCGCCTTGCTCTGTCGCCCAGGCTGGAGTGCAGTGGCGCAGTCTTGGCTCACTGCAACCTCCGCCTCGCGGGTTCAAGCGATTCTCTGGCTTCAGCCTCCCAAGCAGCTGGGATTATAGGCGCCCGCCACCACATCCCGCTATTTTTTGTATTTTTAGTAGAGACGGGGTTTCACCATGTTGGCCAAGCTGGTCTCAAACTCCTGACCTCAGGTGATCCATCTGTCTCAGCCTCCCAAAGTGCTGGGATTACAGGCTTGAGCCACCTGCCCAGCCTCCTGGGGGTTTCTTCCTGGGCTCATCCCTGCTCACAAAGAACAGGCAGGAGCGAGCTAAACCCACTGATTGGTAGGCCAGGAGAAAGGAGGTGCTGGAGAGACTTCTTAGAAGAAGATTCCCTGGGGACTGGTTATTTTGTTCAATGGAGAAACAGGGGTCCTAGGATTTTGCAAAGCAAGTTAGTAGCAAGGCTGGCACTAAAACCCAGAGGTCTTGGCCCACTAACCTGGCCTCAGATAGGGGAGAGAAGGTCAGAGAGATCTAAAGCACATTTATTGCCAGGCACGATGGCTTGCACCTGTAATCCCAGCACTTTGGGAGGCTGAGAGGATCACTTGAGGGTAGGAGTTCAAGACCAGCCTGGGCAACAAAGCGAGAATCAAATTCTACAAAACATTTAAAAATGCACTGAGCCGCCAGGCGTGGTGGCTCACACCTGTAATCCCAGCACTTTGGGAGGCCGAGGCGGGTGGATCACGAGGTCAGGAGATCGAGACCATCCTGGCTAAGACAGTGAAACCTCATCTCTACTAAAAATACAAAGAATTAGCTGGGTGTGGTGGCGGGCACCTGTAGTCCCAGCTACTCGGGAGGCTGAGGCAGAAAAATGGCATGAACCCGGGAGGCAGAGCTTGCAATGAGCCGAGATTGCACCACTGCATTCCAGCATGGGCGACAGAGCAGAGACTCTGTCTCAAAAAAAAAAAAAAAAAAAATGCACCAAGCATGGTGGCACATGCCTGTAGTCCCAGCTACTCAGGAAGCTGAGGCAGAGGATCCCTTGAGCTGGGAAGTTTGAGGTTACAGGGAGCCAAGATCTGCACTCCAACCTGGGCGACAAAGCACAACCCTGCCTCAAAATTAAATGCATAAATCAAGCACGCTTATTTATTTTACTGTTTTATTTTATTATTATATATATTTTAGAGACGGGGTTTTACCATGCTGCCAGGCTTGTCTCAAACCCCTAAGCTCAAGTGATCTGACAGCCTTGGCCTCCCAAAGTGCTGGGATTGCAGACATGAGCCACTGCACCAGGCCTATTTGTGTATTTATTTATTTTAGAGACAAACTCTCTGTCTCCCAGGCTGGAGTGTAGTGGCTCAATCACAGCTCACTGCAGCCTCAACCGCCCTGGGCTCAGATGATCCTCCCACCTCAGCCTCCCAAGTAGAAGTAGCTGCTATGCATTTATTATGTGTGCACCTATTTGTCCAGCCATCCTCACACCCAGCTTGTGCCAAGCCTGAGACACAAGCTATCTGGAGCTCACATGGCATGGAGGTTAAGAGCACAGACTGGCCAGGTGCAGTAGCTCATGCCTGTAATCCCAGCACTTTGGGAGGCCAATGCAGGCAGATCACAAGGTCAGGAGTTCGAGACCAGCCTGACCAACATGGAGAAACCCCGTATCTACTAAAAATACAAAAATTAGCCGGGCGTGGTGGTGCGCACCTGTAATCCCAGCTACTCAGGAGGCGGAGGCAGGAGAATCACTTGAACCTGGGGGACGGAGGTTGCAGTGAGCCAAGATTGATTGCACCACTGCACTCCAGCCTGGGCGACAGAGCCAGACTCCGTCTCAAAAACAAAAAGAGCACAGACCATACGGGCCCAAAAGAAGCACCCGGCCTGCTATGTATCTTTGCTGGGTGGCTTGGGGGCAAATAACTCCCCTGGGCCTCAGTTAACTTTTCAGTGAAGTGGGGATCACCATGGTGTCCCCTTCATGGGATCCCTGTGAGGAACTAAGAGAAATAAGGTGCTTAGAAGAGTCAGCTCTGACACTGCCATTTTGTTTATTTTATTTATTTTAATTTTATTTCATTTTTTTTAGACGGAGTCTCACTCTGTTGCCAGGCTGGAGTGCAGTCGTGTGATTTCAGCTCACTGAAACCTCCATCTCCTGGGTTCAAGCGATTATCCTGCCTCGCCTCCCGAGCAGAGACACGGGTTCACTATATTGGCCAGGCTCGTCTCGAACTCCTGAACTCAAGTGATCCACCGGCCCCCGCCTCCCAAAGTGCTGGGATTACAGGCGTCAGCCACGGCGCCCCGCCCTGGCTCTGCCATTTTGTAACTCAGTGAGTCACTTCATCTCTCTGCTTCAGTTTCCTATTGCCCAGGGCGCTGTATGGCTTATATGAGACAATATTCGCAGTGCACTTAGATCAGTGCCTGTCACATGGTAAACACTGACTACATGTATTAATAGTATCATAAGTGCCAGGCGCGGTGGCTCACGCCTGTAATCCCAGCACTTTGGAAGGCTGAAGCGGGTGGATCACGAGGTCAGAAGTTTGAGACCAGCCTGACCAACATGGTGAAAACCTGTCTCTACTAAAAATACAAAAATTAGCCGGACATGGTGGCGCACGCCTGTAATCCCAGCTACTCAGGAGGAGGCTGAGGTGGGAGAATCGCTTGAACCCAGGAGGCGAAGGTTGCAGTGAGCCGAGATCGCGCCACTGCCCTCCAGCCTGGGCGACAAAGCGAGACTCCGTCTCAAAAAAATAAAAAAATAAAAAGTATCATAACTAAGACTTGAACGCGGAGGGATAACAGCCTCTGATACTTGAAACCTAGTCCTTCTGGGGAGGAAAGCCCAGGTGTGTGGCAGGTAGAAGGGAGGGTGAGCCCAGGTGGTCCTCTTGCTAGGGCAAGAAGCCCCCAAGCACCTGCCTCCAGCTGAGCAGCTCGGCGCCTACTGGCCCTGAAGGAACTTGGGCCCAGGCTGGCGCTCAGTGGCACCCCCTCCCCCGGCCTCCCGCTTCCCGCCCTCACCCCGCCCCGCGGCGCGGCCTCACCAGCTCCCCCTGGGCAGCCCAAAGAATGCGAAGAGGTAGGTGGGGGCAGGGAGGAGGGCGAGCCGCCGGGGAGAGACAAAGGGCCCGAGTCTGAGCGAGAGACACAAAGACGCGAGGAGGCTGGGGAGATAGGGGAAGTGGGACAAGGACGCGGGGAGGGACCAGGTCCGGAGGCCTGACTGGAGCCCAGCCCCACCCAGCCCGGCCGGGCCACCGCAGCTCGGGGGCCGGGCTCTGCTGCCCCCTGGCGGGTGGCTGCGGTGAGAAGGCGGTGCGGAGCAGGTGTGGGAGGGGAGAACCAGGGCGTGCAGGGAGGTAGGGAGGGAAGGACGCAGAGAACAGAGCAGGGACGGAGAGACAGCGAGAGAGACTCGCACGCAGAGATAAGAGACGCCGAGAGGGAGACACAGAGACAGAGACAGGGACAGAGAGACGCAGATAGAGACAGAGAGAGACACACAGAGACAGAGAAGCACAGAGATAGAGAGGGGCAGAGATAGAGACGGAGAGAGAAACACAGAGACAGAGAGGCACACAGAGACAGAGAGACAAGCACAGAGACAGGCCGACAGAGACAGAGATACACAGAGATAGAGACAGACACACAGAGACAGGCACAGAGACAGAGTCAAAGGACGGAAAGAGACATAGGGACCAAGTGACCCAGAAACAGTGACAGGCCGGCGCGGTGGCTCATGCCTGTAACCCCAGCATCTTGGGAGGCCGAGACGGGAGGATCGCTTGAGGCCAGCCTCAGCAACACAGTGAGACCCACCCGCCGCCCCCCGCCCCTTCTCTTTTATTTAAAAAAAGGAAGAGAAAGAAAGAAAGAAAAGAAAGAGAAAGAAAGAAAAAGGAAGACCAGAAACAGAACGATACCGAAGCACGAGGACCGAAAGACCCAGAGAGGCAAAAATAAGGGGACAGAGAGGAAGACCCAAAGAGAGTGAGAGACACAAAGACACCTAAGAGAGACAGAGAAATCCAGAAAGAAACGAGTGCAGCGACACCTAGAGTCCAGGGCAAAGATTAGAAACGCACGAGGGTACGGGAGACAGGCTCAGAGCGATGGGCGCGACCTGCGGGGAGGTCGCACAACCAGGACGTGCAGGGGGCAGGACCGTAAGGCCCCACGTCCGTCAGGCAACTGTGGTGAGAGGACCCGGGCAGGCAGGGAAGGGCATGATTCGAACTGTGGGCGGAACTGAGGCCAGGACGGACTGAGCTAAGAGACCGGGCGAACTACGGCTAGGGCGAGGGGCGGGGCTGGTGGGGGCGGGGCTTCTCGGGAGGCGGAGTCGGCTGGAAGGTCCTAAGGGGGCGTGGCAAGACCTTGGCGAGGCGGCCTGTAGACTGGGGCAGGGGCGGGGCGCGGGACCTACTAAGAGGGGCGTGGCTAGACCTTAGGGGGCGTGGCTTAGCCCCGGGAGCAGACGGAGACAGAATTCTGTGGCAGGGGCGACTTTAGAATCCTGGGGAGGAGCGAGAATGGAATCCCGGGGGGCGGGGTCAGAACGCCAGGAGGGGGCGGGGCCGGAGCCGGGGTCGACTCGGCTGGGGGAGAGGGGTGGATCCTTGACGTCAGCGGGTTCGAACGCCGGAGCTGGAGCGAGGGGCCGGGGGGTGCCGAGCCGGGCGGAGAGCTGGGGCGGGAGGAGCAAAAGGGGGAGTAGAGCGCGGCGGAACGGGGCCGAGCGGAGCCGGAGGGCCCCACCAGGCACCTACTCGCCCGCCAGCCTATCGGCCCCCAGAGTGGCTCCGGCGGGCCTCAGCCGGGCCCAGGTCCCCTCCGGGCCCTCCATGCCGGCCGTTGCCTCTGCCGTCGGATCTCCACCCGACGCCGCTGCTGTGGCGGTGCTGCTGGTGCTGCTCCGGAAACGGTGAGATGAGCGGACGGCCCCTGTCCCCGCGCGGACCCTCCTCCTTACCTTCCGAACTGGGGAACCAAGCACTCCCCGCCACCCCCGGGGCGCCGGGTCCCTTGGCGTCTCGCGTGCCCCTTCCTGACTGGCCTCCCCGACTCCGACCCCCTACATGTCCGATTCTCTCGAGGAGACTGACCCCTCCTCTCTGCATCTCTCGCACCACCACCCCCATCCTTCTTAATCCAACTGCCCATCCTACGCCGGCTTGTCTGTCCCCCTCCCCCTTTCTCGGATCCCCGCGCCGAAAGGGTTAAATCCGAGGAAGGCCTGGTGCCCCCTCCCCACCCCGCGCCGAGCAGTTCACCCGGATCTGGGTCTCTATCTCTTCTACCCGTCTCAGGAATGTGGGGAATGTTCCCCCCACCTCCCGCGGTAGGATCTGGAGGAAGAGGCGAGACCACCCCTCCCCATTTTCCTTCTTCCCGGCTTGGGCGTCTGAGGCCCGGAGAGAACTGAGGACAAGGGGACCTGATTCGGGTCCCTTGGAGGGCGAAGGATAAGAGTTCTGGCGACTTGGGGGAAGGGCCTGAGCTCGGAGCTCCAACCCCGAACCTCAGGGAGTTGGAGGCTCTGACTCCGTGGACTCCAGAAAAATTAGGGGCCGGGGCTCCGTCTTCTGGGTCCCTGGTAGAATGGAGGCTAGGCGCTACGTCTAACTGGGATATAGGTAAAACTGGGGGCGAGAGAGGATCAAACTTGTAGATTCTGGATTTAATTGTGGGCAGGGGGCTTCGTCTTCTGGGTTCCCGACAGAACTGGGGGGACAGGAGACTCAATCTCGTGGGCTTCAGACTTAATTGTGGGCAGAGGAACGTCTTCTGAGATCCAAATAGAAGTGCGAGCTGCTGGCCCCGTCTCTTGGGCTCCAGATATGATCAAGGGTTGAAGGCTCTGTCTTGAGGCTGGAGTCTCAGTCGCCTGAGTCCCGGATAGAACGGGAGGCCCCGAGTCCCAGAGGCTGCAAGCCCCCTCCCTTTCCCTGTGAATGGTCGAGGGCGACGGAGACGTCGCCGGGGAAGTTTTCCTGGTTTCACTCTCGCTGAGCCAGGGAGGGGCGGGGCGGGCGCTCCCGGCTCGGTGTTCCGGACTCCCCGGTTTCGGGACCTTATCTATCCTCTGGTGGCGCCTTTGTCCTCAGAGCCGTAGCAGGAGGTGGACGAGTGGAGCCGCCGCCCTTATCCCCCGTCCCTCCCATTGGGACGCCTTGGACCCCCTGGCGTCCTTCCATCCACCCCACTAGGGGAGGAGAGCGGCCCCCCTGGGGAGGGAGGGGCTGGGAGGGAACCCTTGAAAGAGGCGCTGGCCCCGCCCCTTGCAGGTGACCCGGCTGTGTATTCCCAGCGACAAACTCTGGGATGCTAGAGTTTCCCGAGGGTTTCCGCAGAAAAGAGCTCAGGGGGATCTTGGGGGAACCCCGGCCACCTCCCTGGCCTCATTTCCCCCACGATGGCTCTCACTGGCCTCCCAGCTTTGATCCAGAACTGGGGACTCCCCGTCAATCCCCTGCCTCTCCCTTCAGGCAGAAATAGAGAGGTGAGATCAGAACTGGCACCTCTGGGTGAATTCTCCGAACCCACCAGACCCTGAGCCTACTGTTGGCTTGGTGCATGATCTCACGCAAGGCTCCAGCTTGCCCTGGGAGACGGGTCCTGTTTGTTTCCATCTTACAGATGAGGAAACAGGCTCAGCAAAGGCAAGCGGCCTTCTCAAGGTCTCACAGCAGGTCCCCGGGAAGCCCGGCTCCAGTTCTTCAGCGCCCCTTACTGGGTGGGCTCCAGGAAGTACCTCTGAGTTTCCATTTCCTCCCTCGTAAAAAAACTGAGATAACAATCCTTTCCCTGCGGACCATCCGGAAGGCTCCAAGGCCCCACTGATTCCCTGTGAAAGCTCTCAGCACCTGGGGAAGGAGCTGTCGACCCCCTTCCTGACCACCCCCCACCCCAATCCTTCGCCTCTGCGGTCCACTGGCTGGCTGCCTGGCACGTGCTCACTCCGAATCTCTCTCTCCCCTCCTCCTCGCTGTTTTCCTCATTCCCTCACTTTCTTTCCCCCTCTTCATCTCTCTTCGTTTCTCACCCTCTCTTTCTCTATCCCTCTCCAAGCTCTTTCTCTCTTCCCCTCTCCCCATCTCTCTCTCTCCTCTCCATCCTTCTCTGTATACCTCTCTAGCTCCACTGCCTTCACCGCTTGGCCTCCTCAGGGAATGCGGGTGCACCACCTGGGCCCCCAGCTGGGCCGGCTCCCCTCCCCCAGCTTTCTTCCCTGCCCATCCATGTGTCCATGTCCGCCAGGCAGCCCCACGTAGTGGAGGGGGAGGGGAGCAGAGGGACGGCAGCCTGGCTGTCTCCTCTCATTAGGGAAGGGGGACTGGGCAGAGAAGTGGGGGGGTGGGTATATAGAGAGGCTGGAGCTACAAGGATGGTGACAGAGGCCAATAGAGGGAAGTGGTCAGACACAGATTTAGGAATGGGGTCAAAGACACATCTAGGAATGGAACCAGAGGATGGAGGGGAGGTGAAATACCATCACAGGATGAGGCAGAAAGACACTGGAATGGGACTGGGACAGAGGAGGGTGGGGGAAGAGAGATAGACATAGATACCAGATGAAGGCAGCGACAGCAAAAGGAAAGGGGTTTGGTGACAGGCAGGGAGCCCCAAAGACTCCAGCTGTGGAAGAGCAGAGGTGCTGTGACCCAGGGAGGTCAGTGTACAGGGGACCTCAAGGCCAGCGACATTTGTGGGCCACAGGGAGTGATGAACACAGGAGAGACAGGGAGCTGGGGACAAGGAGCTGGGCACATGGGCCAGCTCCTCCGCCCCTGCCTGGGATGCTGTTACATTTTTAATGTCCCAGCAATGCTGACAAATGGAGCAGGAGGGGGAGGAGAAGTGGGGACCCAGCGAGATGGGCCAGGCTGTGAGAAGGTGTGGGGAGACAGGGCACTGGAGACCCAGGAGGCAGGGAGACCCCATGGTCAGAGACAGAAACAGACACCCTTAGAGACGTAGACCAGAAGTCTTGGGAGAGGAGAGCCCCAGGAATCAAGGCAGAGAGCCAGGTTCCAGAGATAGGGAGACCCAGACGGAGAAAGAGACCAGAGATGTCAGACATACAGAGGAAAGAGGAAGAGAGTGACTAAGGGGGACGGGGTATCTTCTCAGGCTAATGAAAATGTTCTATAATTGCTCGAGTGATGGATGGCCAACTCTGAATATACAAAAGCCACTGAACTATACACTTTAAATGGGTAGATTGTATGGTATGGGAATAATGTCTCAATAAAGCCATTACAAAGAGACAAAGAATATGAGAGGCACAGAGCGGAGACCAGAGACTCTGGGAGACACAGATAAAAGTGACAGAGGCCAGGCACAGTGGCTCATACCAGTAATTCCAGCACTTTGGGAGGCTGACGCAGGAGAATCCCTGAACCGAGTTCAAGGCTACGTGAGCCCTGATTGCACTACTGCACTCCAGCCTGGGTCACAGAGCAAGACGCTGTCTCAAAAAGAGACCCTGGGAATTCGAGACACAGAGGGACAGGGACCCTAAGAACTAGACACAGAGAGAGAGAGAAGAGACCCTGGAAGACACAGATAAGAGACAGCAGGGAGACCATTAAAAGACTTTCTTTTTTTTTTTTTTTTGAGACGAAGTCTCGCTCTGTCACCCAGGCTGGAGTGCAGTGGCCGGATCTCAGCTCACGCAAGCTCCGCCTCCCGGGTTCACGCCATTCTCCTGCCTCAGCCTCCGGAGTAGCTGGGACTACAGGCGCCCGC
>NW_016814950.1:11701-13883 GCF_001698545.2 Rhinopithecus bieti | reverse complement strand
CCAGACCCAGGAGTCCAGGCCCCATCCCTCCTCCCTCAGACCCAGGAGTCCAGACCCCATCCCTCCGCCCTCAGACCCAGGAGTCCAGGCCCCAGCCCCTCCCCCCTCAGACCCAGGAGTCCAGGTCCCCATCCCCTCCTCCCTCAGACCCAGGAGTCTAGGCCCCAACCCCTCCCTCAGACCCAGGAGTCCAGGCCCCCATCCCTCCACCTTCAGACCCAGGAGTCCAGACCCCCATCCCTCCTCCCTCAGAACCAGGAGTCCAGGCCCCATCCTTCCCACCTCAGACCCAGGAGTCCAGGCCTCCATCCTTCCTCCCTCAGACCCAGGAGTCCAGGCGCCCAGCCCCCTCCTTTCTCAGACCCAGAAGTCCAAGCCCCCAGCCTCTCCTCCAGGGTTCCATAAGTCACTGTGCACCCTCCTCACTGTCTTGGCCTACCCACCTATGGATCTCAGGGTCTCAAGCTGTGTCTGTCCCCATAGTTCTCCCATGGGCTCACACCACGCCCTGGACAGCCTCCACTCTGCCACCACAGGAAGCCTGCAGGTGCAGTCCACAGGGAGAGGAAGTGTGTCTGGGGACCCAGCTCACACCTCATGAAGCTGTCACCAGTCTGGCTTGCCCAGTGACACTGAGGGAGGCTGGTGTTCCCATGGCCACAGTCCCCCAGCTATGGTGCTGGCCATGTCCTGGCCAAGTTCACGGCACAGCCCCTGCCTAGCAGTGTGCTGGACGGTGGGGGCTCACTTCAGGCCGGCCATCCTCCTGGCTGTATCTCCCTTGCCCCCACCTGACATGCAGAGCGTCTGGGCGGCGGCCCTCACCCCTGTCCCCCTTACCTCCATAGCCTGTCAGCCTCCAAGTCCCTACCCTCCCAGCTTCTCCCTGTCACCCTCACCGCCGGTCCCGCTCTACCATTCCAAGTTCTGAGTGTGTTTCCAATCTAGCCCTCCTCCATCCCCATAGCCCCTACCCTGATCCTGGCGCCTCTTCCCCCAGACCCCTGCCCCACTGAGGGCTCTTTTTCTTTTTTTTTGAGATGAGAGTCTCACTCTGTTGCCCAAGCTGGCAAGTGTCTCACTCTCTCACTCTGTCATCCAAGCTGGTACAGTGACACCATCTCAGCTCACTGCAACCTCCGCCTCCTGGGTTCAAGCGATTCTCGTGCCTCAGCCTCCCAAGTAGTTGGGATTACAGGTTGGTGTCACAGTGCCCAGCTAATTTTTGTATTTTTAGTAGAGACGGGCTTTTACTATGTTGCCCAGGCTGGTCTCCTGAGCTCAGGTGAGCCACTGCACCTGGCCTGTGAGGGTTTTTTCTTTCTTTCTTTCTTTCTTTTTTTTTTTTTTTTTTGAGACATGGTAGCGGGCACCTGTAATCCCAGCTACTCAGGAGGCTGAGGCAGGAGACCAGACAGAGCAAGACTCTGTCTCAAAAAAAAGAAAAGAAAAAGAAAAAAAAACACAGAAAAGACTTGAGCTTGTTTCCTGAGGGCTCTGTGCAGGGGAGGGCATGTTCTGCTGCCAGTGGGATCCCTCTGGCTGTGCATAGGAACAGACCACAAGGACAACTGCAGTCCTCCAGGTGGGAAGTGGCAGTGGATTAGACTAGGGCAGGGACTGGGGAGGCATCAGGGGTGGTCTAAATAGATAAATTTCAAAAAAAGTAGGTGTCAGGGATTCCTGATAGATTGATTGTGATCTATCACAAGTCCGTTTTGTGTGAGACAGAAAGAGGTGAAAATGCCTTAAAAATAGACTGTAGGCAGGACGCGGTGGCTCACGCCTGTAATCCAAGCACTTTGGGAGGCCAAGGCAAGAGGAATTGCTTGAGTCCAGGAATTTGAGAACAGCCTGGGCAAGAAACAGTGAAACCCCCATTCTACAAAATAGATTTTTGTTTAATTAGTCAAGTATGGTGGTGCCCGCCTGTAGTCCCAACTACTCAGAAGGCTGAGGTGGGAGGATTGCTTGAGCCCAGGAGGTTGAGGCTGCAGCAAGCTGGGATCACACCACTGCACTCCACCCTGAGCAACGAGTGAGATCCTATCTTAAAAAAAAAAAAAAAAAAAAAAGGACTGTTAACCCCACAGGGCCTGAACTATCCTGTTCATTCATTTGGAATTAGAAGCTCAGAATGGGGAACTTACAGCAATAGGAATTTTTTTTTTTTTTTTTTTTT
>NW_016814950.1:5771-10848 GCF_001698545.2 Rhinopithecus bieti | reverse complement strand
AGACGGAGTCGCCCTCTGTCCCCCAGGCTGGAGTGCAGTGCCGTAATCTCAGCTCAATACAGCCTCCGCCTGCTAGGTTCAAGTAATTCTCCTGCCTCAGCCTCCTGAATAGCTGGGATTACGGGGGCCCGCCACCACGCCCGGCTAATTTTTGTATTTTTAGTAGATTTTTTGTATTTTAGTTTCACCATGTTGGTCAGGCTGTTCTCAAACTCCTGACCATAGGTGATCTGCCCGCCTTGGCCTCCCAAAGTGCTGGGATTACAGACGTGAGCCGTTGCACCTGGCAGCAATGGGATTTTAGAGCCTCATTCATTCATTCATTCATTCAGCAAATATTGAACATCTACTAGGTACCAATCTCTCTTGCAGATGCTGAGGGTACGTACAGGTGTGAGCAAAACAGACAGAAGATCCCTGCCCTTGTGGCACTGGCAGTCGGTTTCCAGGAGGATGTGACATATCTAGTGTGTGAGATGGTGAGAAGCACTATGCAGACAGAACGTAACAGGGCGAAAGGGCGGAAGAGCAGCCAGCCAGGGAGGGAGAGGAGGTGGCAGCTGAGGTGGAGTATCTGGGGGTAAAAGAACCCTCCAAGGAGTGTGCCCCACAAGAAGTTAAAAGTGGTGGGTTTGTTTGAGACAGGGTCCTCACTCTGTCACCCAGGCTGCAGTGCAGTGGCCCATTCTCGGCTCACTGCAACCTCCACCTCCTGAGTTCAAGCGACTCTTCCTAAAGTAGCTGGAATTATAGGCATGCAGCTAATTTTTGTATATTTAGTAGAGACAGGGTTTCACCATGTCGGCCAGGCTGGTCTCGAACTCCTGGCCTCAAGTGATCCACCCACCTTGATTTCCCAAAGTTCTGGGATTACAGGCATGAGCCACCGCCCCCAGCCTAAAGTGGTTTTTTTGTTTTAATCCTCCAAAGCCAGTAGTGCTTAGATGCCATTCATTAACTTTGCAGTGTTTATTGAGCACCTACTATGTGCTAGGCCCTGTTGTAGGTGCTGGGGATACAGTAGGGGATAGCACAGACAAACCTCGGGGCTGGAGAGGGCAGACCCTCTAGCACCCAGGACCTGTTTGTTGAGTAACTATTTGTTTTTTGGATTTGACCTATAAGATGTGAAAGAATGGCCAGTTTCTTCCAGGTTCTGCCTTTTCCTGATCCCTGCCTCTTTCCCTACTACCAAATCCCTTCCATTTTAAAATTTTAAATCCTGGTGAGGCACAGTGGCTCACGCCTGTAATCCCAGCACTTTGGGAGGCTAAGGTGGGCGGATCACCTGAGGTCAGGAGTTCAAGGCCAGCCTGGCCAAGATGGTGAAACCCCATCTCTACTCAAAATACAAAAATTAACCGAGTGTGGTGACACACGCCTGTAATCCCAGCTACTTGGGAGGTTGAGGCAGAATTGCTTCAACCCGGGAGGCAGAGGTTGCAGTGAGCCAAGATGGTGCCACTGCGCTCTGGCCTGGGTGATACAGCGAGATAGACTCTGTCTCAAAAAAATAAAATCCTAAGACCTGTTATCTTCCTCCCCAACACTCAGTCTCAGTCTTAACCTCTTGTTCTTTTCACTGCCACCTTTTTTGTGTCATTTTGCTGTCTGGTCATCTATTTCTGCTCAGCCCACCACCTTCCCCTCAGGCCTCTTTGGAAGAAGTGAAGTCATTCTCCATTTGAAGAACCCTCAACGGCTCCCACTTACCGCAAAGAGGAAGCTAACCTCCTCGACCCCAGCCTACTTTGCTGTCTCTGCAGTTCACACAGGCCCAAATGGCTTTCCTTGACCCTCATTGAGTGGCCTTCCCTGCTTGCCCAACTAGGAAGGGGCCAGAGCCCTTAACCACCCTGATCCCAACCTCAGTGTCTTTGGGGGCCAGGCGGGTGATAAGTTGCAGCACCTGGGTGATAACTCTGCCTCAACCTCCCGAGTAGCTGGGATTACAGGTGTGTGTCACCACACCCAGTTACTTTTTGTATTTTGAGTAGAGCCGGAAGGGAGTGCCCTGTGGGAGGGGGGGTGTCCTTCCTCAGCCCCAGCCAGCTGTTGCTCCCAGGAGCCACGTATCCGGACTTCTGTCTGGAGCTTTAGACAGCAATCTCCAGGCCTTCTGTGTGGGCCACTACTTCCCATCTGAAATAACACTCTGTGGGCCAAAGCAAACATGCGCCACAGCCAGATCTGGCCTGCAACAGGAGGCTGACCGCCACTGCTCTGCTCACCTGGGCCA
This sequence comes from Rhinopithecus bieti, assembly GCF_001698545.2. Taxonomy (NCBI): domain Eukaryota; kingdom Metazoa; phylum Chordata; class Mammalia; order Primates; family Cercopithecidae; genus Rhinopithecus; species Rhinopithecus bieti. The sequence goes on along the minus strand of NW_016814950.1, from coordinate 8,609 downwards.
AGCCCCGTGAAGATCCCCCTTGGACAAGTCCTTCCATGGAACTGTCACAGGGACCCTGGAGGGAGGCTGAAACATCCCCATTTTATAGATGGAGGAAGTTAGGCTTAGAAACAAGGTTGTCAGCTGGAAAGGGTGTCAGCCTTAAATAATGAGATTCAGAAAATATGATTAAGTACACAGTTTATTGAAGCCTAAAGCTTGAGGATGGCCACCCGGGAGTGTGGATTCAAGTTGCTCCAAATAAACCCTTTGACTAGCTGTAATTACAAGTGGACTTTTTTCTTTGTGAGACAGGGTCTCACTCTGTCACTCAGTCTGGAGTGCAGTGTGTGATCATGGCTCACTGCAGCATCAGTTTCTCAGGCTCCCGGCCTTGAGTGATCCTCCTGCCACAGCCTCCCTAGTAGCTGGGACTACAGGCCCTAGCCACCTTGCCCAGCTGTTTTTTTTTGAGATGGAGTCTCGCTCTGTTGCCCAGGCTGGAGTGCAGTGGCACAATCTCTGCTCACTGCAACCTCCGCCTCCCAGGTTCAAGCGATCCTTCTGCCTCAGCCCCCCAATAGCTGGTGTTATAGGCATGTGCCACCATGCTCGGCTAATGTTTATATTTTTAGTAGAGAGGGGATTTCACCATGTTGGCCAGGCTGGTCTCAAACCCCTGACCTCAGGCAATCTGCCTGCCTCGGCCTCCCAAAGTGCTGGGATTACAGGCATGAGCCACCACACCCAGCCTGCAAGTGGATTTTTAAGGACCAAAGAAGAGAGAGTTCCTAAATTGTTAACCAAGAATTTACATTAAAATAGTATAAGGTATCTGCAGGTCTGGATCTGAAAAAAAGATAACAGGAGGTATTGATTGGCTATTGTATCACAAATTCCAGGAAAGAGAAGCTAATGGGGAAGGCAGCTGGACAGGAACCACTGCCCCGGGCATGGGTGGAGGAGGTGTGTGACCAAAGTCCCCTACTGACTGTACAGTCTCCCTGGGCCTGATACATTTCGCATAGTTCAGACTGATCTGAGCTATTTTTCTTTTCTCAAGGTGGGTGGGGGTGGGCCCCTCTGGACTGGAAAAGCCTCATTTTTCCCCCAAGTGACACACCTGAGTTTGTTTGAGTTGTGGGACTTCTGTGGAGATGATGTATTTATGTCACACTTCGGTCTTTGCTGATGGCTTTTTCTTTTTTAATTATCTTTTTTTAATTTAAATTTTTTCTTTTAAGGTAGGCAGGGTCTCATTCTATTGCCCACGCTGGAGTGCAGTGGTGAGGTCTCTGGGTTCAAGCGATTCCCCTTCCTCAGCCTCCCGAGTAGCTGGGCATACAGGGGCCCGCCACCACGTCCCGCTAATTTTTGTATTTTTGGTATAGACGGGGCTTCACCATGTTGGCCAGGCTGGTCTTGAACTCTTGCCCTCAGGTGATCCGCCTACCTCGGCCTCCCAAAGTGCTGGGATTACAGGCACGAGCCACAGTGCCTGGCCTTTTTTTCTTTTCTTTCTTTCTTTCCTTTCTTTCCTTTCTTTCCTTTCTTTCCTTCTTTCCTTCTTTCTTTCTTTCTTTCTTTCTTTTTCTTTTTCGAGACCGAGTCTCGCTCTGTTGCCCAGGCTGGAGTGCAGTGGCATGATCTCAGCTCACTGCAACCTCCACCTCCCGGGTTCAAGCGATTCTCCCACCTTAGCCTCCTGAGTAGCTGGGATTACAGGTGCCTGCCACCACGCCCAGCTGATTTTTGTATTTTTAGTAGAAATGGGGTTTTGCCGTGTTGGCCAGTCTGGTCTCGAACTCCTGGCCCCAAGTGAGCCTCCTGCCTCGGCCTCCCAAAGTGCTGGGATTACAGGGGTGAGCCACCACACCTGGCCTTATTTTATTTTTAATTTCCTTTCTTGTATTGCTATAATTCACTGATGACTTCTTACCCAAAGATCCTCGGCCTATCCCCACCCAAGGGGACTGCCTTCCACCAGCGACTGCTCATTAGGTTTACTCATTAGGGTGGTCTTCCCTGGGGTTCCTGTGTGTGTGATGCCAGGGCCTTTGCACTGCTTCCATGGCCCATCTCCCTCAGACAGAGCTGGGCAGTGGCGCTGGCCCTCGAAATGAGTCTTGTGCCCTGGGCCTTTCCTGGCCTGGAGGCTGAGTGCCAAGGCCACCTGTAATTAAACTGAGCTCCCTGTGTTTTCTCAGCAAGCACTGATCTCTCATTTCCTGGGGCCCTATGCTGAGTGTTCCACAGCTATTCTTTAATCTTTATAACAGCGCTTGGGACACAGGCACTATTATTAACCTCATTTTACAGCTGTGGAAACTGAGGCACAGAGACGTTAAGTGACCTGCACAAGATCGCAGAGCCAGGATTCAAACCCATGAACTGTGGGCCACTCAGTCGCCATGCTGTACTGCCGTGCAGAGCAGAGGAAGATTTGTTCTTGTTCTTGTTTATATTAAAAGTGAGAAAACATGGGCCACACGCAGTGGCTCACATAGGCGGGCGCATCACAAGGTCAGGAGATAGAGACCATCCTGGCTAACACGGTGAAACCCCGTCTCTACTAAAAATACAAAAACTTAGCCGGGCGTGGTGGCCAGCACCTGTAGTCCCAGCTACTCAGGAGGCTGAGGCAGGAGAATGGCGCGAACTCGCGAGGCGGAGCTTGCAGTGAGCCTAGATGGCGCCACAGCACTCCAGCCTGGGCGACAGAGCCAGACTCTGTCTCAAAAAAAAAAAAAAAAAAAAAAAATTGGCCGGGCACGGTGGCTCCAGCCTGTAATCCCAGCACTTCGGGAGGCCGAGACGGGCGGATCACGAGGTCAGGAGATCGAGACCATCCTGGCTAAC
>NW_016814950.1:0-5277 GCF_001698545.2 Rhinopithecus bieti | reverse complement strand
AAAAAAAAAAAAAAAAAAAAAAATTGGCCGGGCACGGTGGCTCAAGCCTGTAATCCCGGCACTTTGGGAGGCCTAGACGGGCGGATCTCAAGGTCAGGAGATCCAGACCATCCTGGCTAACACGGTGAAACCCCGTCTCTACTAAAAAATACAAAAAACTAGCCGGGCGAGGTGGCGGGCGCCTGTAGTCCCAGCTACTCGGGAGGCTGAGGCAGGAGAATGGCGTGAACCCAGGAGGCGGAGCTTGCAGTGAGCTGAGATCCGGCCACTGCACTCCAGCCTGGGCGACAGAGCGAAACTCCGTCTCAAAAAAAAAGAAAACTTGAACTCGCATGATCCCAACAGCTTTATTCATCAGAGCCAAAAAGTCGAAACAACCTAAATGCCCATCAGCGGCTGAATGGATAAACAAAATGTGGTCCGTCCGTGCAGTGGAATATTATTGAGCCTTAAAGAAGAGTGAAGCGCCAACACGTGTTATAGATGGATGAACCTGGAAAACAGGATGCCAAGTGAAAGAAGCCAGACACAAAGGCTACATAGTCTATTACATGAAATGTCCAGAACAGGTACATCTACAGAGACAGAAAGTCAATTCGTGGCTGGGGGAATGGGAAGTGACTGCTTAATGGGTAAAGGGGTTACTTATGGGAATTAGAAAAATGCCCAGGCCAGGTGCAGTGGCTCATGCTCATAATCCTAACCATCTGGGAGGCCAAGGCAGGTGGATCGCTTGAGCTCAGGAGTTTAAGACCAGCCTAAGCAACATGGTGAATCCCCATCTCTACAAAAAATACAAAATTAGCCGGGTTTGGTGGCTCGCACCTGTAGTCTCAGCTACTTGGGAGGCTGAGGTGGGGGGATCACTTCAGCTCCAGAGACAGAGTTTGCAGTGAGCAGAAATCATACCATTGCCCACCAGCCTGGACGGAGTGAGATCCTGTCTCAAAAAATCATACCCTAAAACTGATTATAGTAACAGATGTAAAACTCCAAATATACTTAAAGCCACTGAATTGTACTGTATTTTTTTTTTATTTAAAAAATTATTTCTTTTTTTCTTTTTTTGAGACAGAGTCTCGCTTTGTCATCCAAGCTGGAGTGCAGTGGCGTGATCTCGGCTCACTGCAACCTCCGCCTCCTGGGGTCAAGTGAACACGTCTGGCTAATTTTTATATTTTTAGTAGGGACAGGGTTTCATCATGTTGGCCAGGCTGGTCTTGAACTCCTGACCTCAAGTGGCCCTTGAGCAAATGCATGTTCGGTCTCCCAAAGTGCTGGAATTACAGATGTGAACCACTGCACCCAGCCTTAATTGTATACCTTAAATGGGTGAATTGTGTAGTGTAAGAAAAAAAAAAACCTATGTAAAAAATGAGCAAAGGACCCGAAGAGACATTTTTCTAAAGAAGACATACAGGCAGCCAACAAACATATGAAAAAATGCTCAACATCACTAATCATCAGAGAAATGTAAATTTAAACCACAATGAGGTGCCATCTCACCCCAGTCAGAATGTCTGTTACTAAAAAGTCTAAAAACAACAGATGCTGGCGAGGTTTCGGAGTAAAGGGACCACTTACCCACTGTTGATGGGAATGTAAATTAGTACAGCCTGTATGGAAAACAGCATGGAGATTTCTCAAAGAACTAAAAATAGAACTACCATTCAGTCCAGGATTCCACTGAGTATCCTCCCAAAGGAAAAGACATCATTTTATCCAAAAGACACCTGCACTTGTATGTTTATTGCAGCACTGTTCACAATAGCAAAGATATGGAATCAACCTAAGTGTCCATGGATGAATGGAGGATAAAGAAAATGTGGTCTATATCTACAAAAATTTCATCATGAAATTGCCAAAAGTAATGCAGCAAAAGCAAACATTGACAAATGGGATCTAATTAAACCAAAGAGCTTCTGCACAGCCAAAGAAACTATCCTCAGAGTGAACAGACAACCTACAGAGTGGGAGAACATTTTTGCAATCTATCAATCTGACAAAAGTCTAACATCCAGAGGCTATAAGGAACTTAAATTTACAGGGAAAAAAACCTTAAAAAGTGGACAAAGGACATGAACAGACACTTCTCAAAAGAAGACATTCATGTAACCAACGAACATATGAAAAAAAAGCTCAACATCACTGATGATTGAGAAATGCAAATCAAAACAACAATGAGATACCATCTCACACCAGTCAGAATGGCCATTATTAGAAAGTCAAGAAACAGCCAAGCGCAGTGGCTCACTCTTTTAATCCCAGCACTTTGGGAGGCTGAGGCAGGTGGATCACGAGGTCAGGAGTTCGAGACCAGCCTGGCCAACACAGTGAAACCCCGTCTTTACAATAAATACAAAAATTAGCTGGGTGTGGTGGCAGGTACATGTAATCCCAGCTACTCTGGAGGCTGAGGCAGGAGAATCACTTGAACCCAGGAGGTAGAGGTTGCAGTGAGCTTAGATCGTGCCACTGCACTCCAGCCCGGGCAACAGAGTTAGACTCTGTCTCAAAGAAAGTCAAGAGGCTGGGCGTGGTGGCTCACACCTGTAATATCAGCACTTTGGGAGGCCGAGGCGGCCGGATCATGAGGTCAGGAGATCGAGACGATCCTGGCTAACAAGGTGAAACCCTGTCTCTACTAAAAATACAAAAAATTAGCCGGGCATGGTGGCGAGCACCTGTAGTCCCAGCTACTCAGAAGGCTGAGGCAGGAGAATGGTGTGAACCCAGGAGCCAGAGCTTGCAGTGAGCCAAGATTGTGCCACTGCACTCCATCCAGCCTGGACGACAGAGTGAGACTCTGTCTTAAAAAAAAAAAAAAGTCAAGAAACAATAGATGCAGGCAAGGCTGTGGAGAAATAGGAATGCTTTTACACTGTTATTGGGAATGTAAATTAGTTGAACCATTATGAAGACGGTATGACGATTCCTCAAAGATCTAAAACCCGAAATACCATTTGACCTAGCAATCCCTTACTGGGTATATACCCAAAAGAATGTAAGTCGTTATATTACAAAGATACATGCATGTGTATGTTCACTGCAGGACTATTCATAATAGCAAAGACATGGACTCAATCCAAATGCCCATCATGGATAGACTGGATAAAGAAAATGTACATATACACCGTGGAATACTACACAGCCATAAAAAGGAACAGGATCATGTCCTTTGCAGGGACATGGATGGCGCTGGAAGCCATTATCCTTAGCAAACTAACATAGGAACAGAAAACCAACCACCACATGTTCTCACTTATAAATGGGAGCTGCACAATGAGAACACATGGACATGGGGAGGGGAACAGCACACACTGGGCCTGTTGTGGCAGGGTTGTGGGGGTGGGTAGGGAAAGGGAGACCATTAGGAAAAATAGCAAATGCATGTTCGGCTTACTACCTAGGTGATGGGTTGATAGGTGCAGCAAACCACCATGGCACATGTTTACCTATGTAAGAAACCTGCACATCCTGCACATGTACCCTGGAACTTACAGTAAAAAAAAAAGAAAATGTGGTACATATCTACCATGGAATAGTACACAGCCATAAAAAAGGATGGAATCATGTCTTTTGCACCAACACGGATGGAACTGGAGGCCATTATCCTAAGTGAAACAGAAAGTCAAATACCACATATTCTCACTTATAAGTGGAAGCTAAACAGCAGATATACATGGACACAAAGATTGGAATAATGGACAGTGGAGACTACAAAAGGTGGGAGGGAGGGAAAGGAGTGAGGGTTGAAAAATTAACAAATTAACTATTGGAGGCTGGGCACTGTGGCGCACGCCTATAATCCCAGCACTTTTGGGAGGCTGAGACAGGTGGATCACGAGGTCAGGCGTTCAAGGCCAGCCTGGCCAACATAATGAAACCCCATCTCTATTAAAAATATAAAAAAATTAGCCGGACGTGGTAGCATGTGCCTGTAATCCCAGCTACTTGGGAGGCTGAGGCAGGAGAATCGCTTGAAGTTGGAAGGTGGAGGTTGCAGTGAGCCAAGATCACACCACTGCACTCCAGCCCAGGCAACAGTGTAAGACTCCGTCTCAAAGAAAAGAAAAATTAACTGTTGGAGGTCAGGTGCGTTGGTGCATGCCTATAATCCCAGCACTGTGGGAGGATCAGGCAGGCTGCTTGCTTTGAGTTCAGGAGTTTGAGACCAGACTGGGCAACATGGCAAAACCCTGTCTCTACAAAATCAAAAATTAGCCGGGCATTGGTGGGGCACGCCTGCAGTCCCAGCCACTCAGGTTGCAGTGAGCCAAGATCGTGCCACTGTACTTCAGCCTGGGAGACAGAGTGAGACCCTGTAAAAGAAAAGAAAATTAACTGTTGGGTACAATGTTTGCTATTCAGGTGATGGATACGCTAAAAGCCCAGACTTCACCTCAACGCAATATATGTATGTAAGAATCCGGCACTCGCACCTGCTAAAAATATAATACTTTTAAAATTTTTATTTTAATAAAAAATAGAAACTTAAGGCCAAGGGGGTACGGATCACCTGAGGTCAGGAGTTCAAGACCAGTCTGGCCAACACGGTGAAACCCTGTCTCTACTAAAAATTCAAAAATTAGCTGGACATGGTGGCGGGTGCCTGTAATCCCAGCTACTTGGGAGGCTGAGGCACAAGAATCCCTTGAACCGGGGATGGAGGTTACAGTGACCAAGATTGCACGACTGCACTCCAGGGTGCGCAACACAGCCAGACTCGGTCTCAAAAAAAAAAGGAACTTGGGAAAAAAATACTATATAGGGAGGGCTGTAGGTTTCATAGGAAGGTGAGAGAAAGTATATTACTGAGCGGGGTGATGAAGATTATACTCAGCCTTTAAATGTTTTAAAATGTATTGTATGAAAAATTTTAATTGATTTATTTTCAGATGATTCCCTCCACTCAAAAAAAAAAACATTTTATGAAAATTTTGGAGTGGGCCGGGTGCAGTGGCTCACACCTATAATCCCAGCACTTTGGGAGGCTGAGGTGGGAGGATCACTTGAGTCCAGGAGTTCAACACCAGCCTGGGCAACATAGCGAGACATTGTCTCTACCAAAAAAAAAAATTACAAATTAGCCAGGTGTGGTGGTGCACGCCTATAGTCCCAGCCTGAACCTGGGAGGTTGAGGCTGCAGTGAGCTGAGTTAACCACTGCATTCCAGCCTGGATGAAAGTGAGACCCTGTCTGAGGAAAACAAAATTTAGTTTAAAGAAAATAAAACATTTATTTATTTATTTATTTAATTTTAAAGGCAGGGTCTCA
>NW_016814949.1:0-1014 GCF_001698545.2 Rhinopithecus bieti | reverse complement strand
GTCTCAAAAAAAGAAAAAAAAAAGATTTATATTCATTCTCCTTTTTTTTTTTCTTTTTTTTTGAGACGGAGTCTCGCTCTGCCACCCAGGCTGGAGCGCAATGGCCGGATCTCAGCTCACTGCAAGCTCTGCCTCCTGGGTTCACACCATTCTCCTGCCTCAGCCTCCCGAGTAGCTGGGACTACAGGCACCAGCCACCTCGCCCAGCTAGCTTTTGTATTTTTTAGTAGAGACGGGGTTTCACCGTGTTAGCCACGATGGTCTCGAACTCCTGACCTCGTGATCCGCCCGTCTGGGCCTCCCAAAGTGCTGGGATTACAGGCTTGAGCCACCGCGCCCGGCCATTCGCTAATTTTTTAAATTTACAAATAAGATACATCCACTTAAAATATCCATATGGGTCTATGAAACAGAAGCACCAGATTTTGCTACATGGGGCAACTGCAAAAACTGGCCCTTCTTGGGCAGCATTGTGAACACTCTATGTTTGTTTTTAGAAACAGGGTCTTGTTTTGTTCAGGCTGGAGTGCAGTGGCACAATGAGCTCACTGCAGCCTTGAACTCCTGGCCTCAAGCAAAGAGATCCTTCTGCCTCAGCCTCCTGACGAGCTACCTCAGCCTCCATGATGGCGTGAACTACAGGTGCATGCCACCATGCTCAGCTAATTTTTTTTTTTTTTTTTTGAGACAGTCTCACTCTGTCACCCAGGCTGGAGTGCAACTGGCGTGATCTTGGTTCACTGCAACCTCTGCCGCCAGGATTCAAGTGACTCCTCTGCCTCAAGTCTCCCGAGTAGCTGGGATTACAGGCACCTGCCACCGCACCCAGCTAATTTTTTTTGTATTTTTAGTAGAGACGGGGGTTTCACCATCTTGGCCAGGCTGGTCTTGAACTTCTGACTTCGTGATCCACCCGCCTTGGCCTCCCAAAGTGCTGGGATTACAGGCATGAGCCACCACACCTGGCCCTCAGCTAATTATTATTATTATTTTTTTTTTTTTTTTGAGACGGAG
>NW_016814948.1:0-1007 GCF_001698545.2 Rhinopithecus bieti | reverse complement strand
AAAGTGCTGGGATTACAGGCTTGAGCCACCGCGCCCGGCCTGAGGATTTATCTTGATCAGAGTCCTTTCCGCATCTCACGTCATTCAGGAAGTTACATGATAGCCTCAGCTTCATTGCTTCCATATTCTAAGACTGGAAAAAAAGAACATTGCTGGGGGAATAATTCTCTTAAAATTCAGTTCCTGTTTCAATAGGACTGCATAAAGCCAAGGAAATTAGATTTTAAGGGTAATTGCTATAATGAGAAGAGACGAGTATAGAATGTGAACTAGAAATGAAATTAAGTGCGAGGGCTTCTATATACAGGTGCACCTCAATTTCCAGAAACTCAGAATGTAAAAATGATGGTTTAAAAAACAGAAAAGAATATAATTTCTATTCATTTTTAAATATCTGGCAACAGTATTTCAAGAGAAGATTCATTTTAGCTAACATTTTACAATCAGCTAAATGTCTAAGCATTTGAGATGTCATTTACTATTAACAGTGAACCAAACCTTAACATAAATTAAAAAAAAAAAAAAAAAAAAAAAAACAGAAAAGAGAATAAATACTTTGTTAAAAATAAAGGCCACTTAAAGGAATCTCTACCAGTACATCTTTAAGAGTGTTTATAACAAGAGACTTACCAACAAAGATTAACTTACTTACTCACTATGTTAGTCAGGGTTCTCTTGAGGGACAGAACTAATAGGCTATATATATGTGTATGTGTGTGTATATATATGTGTGTGTGTACATATATGTGTGTGTGTATATATGTGTGTGTGTATATATATGTGTGTGTGTATGTGTGTGTATGTGTGTGTGTGTATATAGTGTGTGTATATATATGTGTGTACATATGTGTGTGTATATGTGTGTGTGTATATATAGTGTGTGTATATATATGTGTGTGTACATGTGTGTGTGTGTATATGTGTGTGTATAGTGTGTGTATATATATGTGTGTGTATATATATGTGTGTGTGTGTATATATGTGTGTGTGTATATATATGTGTGTGT
>NW_016814947.1:247654-259927 GCF_001698545.2 Rhinopithecus bieti | reverse complement strand
TGCGCGCGAAAGGTTTAGGCGCATGCGGGAAAGGTTTAGGCGTGCGCGGGAAGGGTTTAGGCGCGTGCGGGAAGGGTTTGTAATAAAGAACCCGGAAATGTGCCGTCTTGTCTCCACTTTGCGGAGATCAAGCAACAGAGGTCGGCTAATTCCGGGCCTCATGGCTCCGGACATAGAATCATGCAATGTGTATTGTTTTATGTCTGCCTTCCTTCACTCAGTAACATGTCTGTGAGTACCTTCCATATAGATGCATAAAAGGGTAGTGTTTTTTTGTTTTTTTGGGTTTTTTTTGGTAGGGATAGAGTAGCCCCATAGGTGAAGCATCACATGTAGGTAGGAATTCTGCTCTTAGTCAGTACTTGAATTATTTACTACATTGCCTTTTATAAATAATGCAGCAATGATTATATTTTACATATTTTGGTATACATACTGAATACATTTTGTTGAGTGTATTCATTGAATGGTAAGTGTTGTTTTTTTCCTAAGTTATTGTCCCAAAAGCAAAATGTTTTTGCTCTACTTTTAGCCCTTCTTATGGGTTAGCAATGGTAAATCATTATGGCTTTAATTTGCATCTCTCTAAAGTGTAATAACATTATGCACTTTTTAGTATATTAAACAGACATCTCGATGTACTGTTTTTGGAGTGCCTATTTAAGCTTTTGTCATTTTAATTGAATTTCATGTTTTCTTTTTTTAATTTGTCAAAGCCCATTATATATTCTGCATATGAGTCCTTTTTGACTATTTGTTTCATAAATGTCTTTTTTAAGTCTAGTGAATCAAAAATATTGAGTCTCCCCCCAGAGGAAAAAAAATTAGCTGTATATCATTCTAGATAAAATTAAATCTGACTAAGTACTCCAAAAAGTGTAGTTATATAATTTTGGTATCTTTCTGACAAACTTGGACATAATTATGAATATTCACTATGACATATAGCGTCATGAACTAGAATACATAAATTACCTTATGTGATGGTTGGAATTATAAAAAATGAATTATGAACTAACTATTACAAGTTTACAAGCAGGAGATACAGAATCTATAAAGCAGAGTCAGGACAGATTAGAATTTGAGAAATGGAGGCAAAGACCCTATTTCCAAGTAGATATCCTAATGTTTGGATCTAGGTGACCACAATGAATATCTTGGCAAGGAGTGTTGGAAATATTTCAAACACCATGCCCAGAGATGCTCTGCGTAAGCCCAGAACTCTCCCTGTCTTGGTAATTACATCTCACCTGAGCAAAATAAATGCTGTAAACCGACAGGATGCCAGAACGTGGAAGAAGTGCACATGACTGTGTGACCACATTTATAAGTTCATGTAAGTACAGACATGGAAAGAGAGAAGGGCAACTTTCTAACATGGTGGAAAGTTTTCAGAAGCCCTGAAGACTTCACAATGTATACAACCCTCTTCCTTCTTATTGACAAAGTTCTTGTGCAACATTTTTCACAAAGGCATCCAAGTCAAAGCCATTCATGTTATTCTGGTTACCAGAAGAAACAAGCTTTATTCTTATGCCAATTTCCCTCAACATATGCAGAGTAAATTCAGTTTATAATGGAAACAAAATTTGGAAATGGAGAATTGCATAATGTATATCAGCTTTTTAAAGTAATTTAAAATATTTTGAGGAATTTAAACTTAAGAGAAATAATATAGTATCAATAATGATGTATTTCAGGAAATAAAAGCTACACAAAATATAAACTCTAAAGAGAAACCTTAATACACAATAAACAGTCAAAACAACTTTAACTTTTGAACATTGCAAACATCTCTAACATAAACTTTTTATTATTTCAAATTCATTTCTGAAATATGACTGTTAAAATTTCTATTTATGCTCAATAAAATATTTTCTTTCCTTTAAGAGGTAATCTATTTTCTTTTTTCTTTATTTCTTTATTTTTATTTCTTTATTTTTTTTGAGATAGAGTTTCACTCTTTTTGCCTAGGCTGTAGTGCAATGGCAGCATCTCGGCTCATCACAACCTCAGCCTCCTGGGTTCAAGCAATTCACCTGCCTCAGCCTCCTGAGTAGCTGGAGTTACAGGCATACACTACCACCCCCAACTAATTTTGTATTCTTAGTAGAGACGGCGTTTCTCCATGTTGGTCAGGCTGGTCTTGAATTCCTGACCTCAGGTGATCCACCCTCCTCGTCCTCCCAAAGTGCTGGGATTACAGGAGTGAGCCACCGTGCCTGGCCGGCGGTAATCTATTTTTAGAAGTTAACAATTATGCAATTTACTAAGTAGTTAGTGGCAATGGCAGTAGTAATAGTAAGAATACTGGTAGGACTAGTGGTAGTGGTTGTCATAGCAGCCAGCATTGAACTGTTCTGGCTTGTTTCTATGCTGTTTAATACACACAGGTAAGTTACAATAGAGCTTTAATTTAACAAACAGATTATTGAATTACAGAACATACATTTTAGTTTCTGTGTGATGTATCTCTTACTGTTGTTTCTAATTCTACAATTAAAGAATACTTAATTTTGGAGTACCCAATATTAAAAAAAAACACTAAAACAATACAATTAGACCTACCTCCACCCTACCTTCTCTTCCCTAAGCTAAGGTGTAAATTACCACCAGTGTGTGAGAAAGATATTTCAATTGACATATTAATTTAGGATAGGCAATCAGGATTGATATCGAGATTCTTAAATATTATTAGTTTTTTGTTAAGACTGTTTTCTCTCATTTAAAACCTACTATCAGATATGTTTCAAGAATAATAAAAGACAATAGTAATAAAAGATGGAAATTTTAAAAATTACATATGAAAATAATTTTAAATGCAAATATAATATGTGAGAATATATTATCAGTTAATGGACATGTTCTTTTGTTATTAGAATAAAGGTGAACTGGATAGAATAATGAAAGTATTATTAAATAAATAAAAAAGAAAGAGGTGTATTTTATAGATTGTCATGTATAAATGAGAGAAAATTAGAAATTTCCATCTTTTAGGAATTGTGTAGATTGGAAAAAAAATAAGATATAAAAAGGATTTTTTTTTTCAGTATTGGAATAAATAAAATGTGTTTTGGAACTTTTGGAAATAAACAAAAAATTACACTTTAGAGTTTGAAAATTGCTATGAATAGGTAGGAAAGAAAAGCATGAGGGCAGCTGTCCAGGAAAACACAGACACCTAAGAGTAGTGATTAGGGCTCCCCGGTGTGGGGAAAGGTTAGGATGGTTTATATAGGCAAAAACAGTATGCTGAGCAGAATTACATTTTTCAAACTATGGTAAACTATAAATAAAAGATTTGATTAGTTACTATGGATTATACTCCAAGGGGTTTAACATTGTGAAGAGGTAACAGTCACAAGGGTCTCTATCTCCAATGTCACTTGGTCTAGATTTGAGTAAAGAACAAGGTTAATGTATAACATCTCAACACATAGTCAAGAATCTAAAGTCATGCAACAGAGAAAAAAAAAACAAAAAACAAAAAAAAAACAGCGGTGTCACATAACTCCTGGGCTTAACAATTTCCAGGGCTTAACTTTTCCTCTTGGAATAATACATTTGAAAAGTCCTAAAATTTTCTATTCTTTTCACAACCTTATTAAAAGGTCACAGTTACTCTAATCACGAAATAGTTAAAAGAGGTGTATTTGTGACAAAGTGAATGCAATTTTATCCTAGGAAATGAGGGCTTCTGTTCATCTTTATCCTCTTAAGTCCCTTTGATATTTTTAGTCCACTTACATTGTTCAGGTAAATTGATCATGAAGCATCATCAACAACAGAAAGAGGTGTGCTTTTGTCTTCTGTTTCTGACCAGTTTCTGATTGTTTCTCTTCCATTAAAAAAGTTATTTTGGAAGAGTATAGATAAATTCAATGATCTCATTTACCCCTAAGTGACAGACAGAAGAGCAGGATTGTATTTACTATTAGCTCACCTACTTTTATCAAATAATATATTTATTAAATCAAATAATTACTTGGGTTCTATCTGTTTATGTTACAAAATGAACTCTCATTCATTGCATATTTTAAAACAACAAATTTAAATATATAACAAAGTCATGAAAACTATATATTTGTTCTTTTTTGTCCAAATAAAGAAGATTTCATAAGTATAATATTTTATACATAAGTTTCCCTACACAGACTGGCCAACAGTACAACCACTATCAAGCTGAGATGATCATCAAAAAAATGTGAAGCTCTCCTCTATAATGTGTGAGCCTCACCTCTTCTTGGTGCCAAGTCTCTTCATAGCTGAATTTCACAGAGGTTACAGCAGAAACACTGAAACCATCTTTGCAAAATTATGACAGTAAGAAAAACTGGGCACAGTTGACTCCATCTCGCTTCTGAACTCCAAGCTGTCCTTGATCATTTCTGGTATAAGCCAAGCCTAACTTTGGAAGGAATTTAGTTTATAGTTTAACTCGAAATGAAAGATAACAGCTCCTCCCTGAAACCAACCACCTCCTTGCTTAGGGACCAAAAACTGTCTCATGAGGGACCACAAGACTAGGATTGTGGGAAGAACCTGAACTCTGCTAAAATGTAGGCACGGTTTCTATAAGCCCTTACCATTCAGGAGTCATATGGCAAGAGGACACAAGATTTGTGACTTCTCCAATTGTGCCTATAGATAACATCACTATTGTAGAACCTAAGGCTGGTTTTAGAAATATTTTTCAGACTGAGATTTATGACCACCCAGATTTATGACTCGTGACTCAACTGGTACTGTGACTCCAGCCAGAGGTGGATTCAGTGAATGAGGACCATTTTCCACACCCCTATGATTTCACCCCCCAACCAATCAGGAGCATTCAGTCCCTGCCCACCCTTCCCCCCAAAATTGTTTACAAGAACTCTCACTTCTGAGCCTCTGGGGAGAATGATTTGAGTGATAACTCTAGTTCTCCAATATGGCTGGCCTCACACCAATTAATCTCTTTGTTTACTGAGATGCTGTGGTCTCAGTGAATTGATTTTATCTGTGCAACAGGCAGGAGGAAACTGTAGTGTGATTACAAACAACATCATCACATTCTGTACTGTTTAGGATAGTGTCATAGGACTTGATGGACTGAAATAATTTGCCCTCATCCAAATCATCTTTTCTTTGAATTTGCAGACTGAACATCTTTGAATTTATCATTGTAACAGAATGGGTGCATTTACATGGTGGCAACGTTGCTTTCACTTTGCAAGCTTGAGTTGGAAAAGGCAGTCTTGCACAGGATCACTGTTTACCCCAGGTGTATATTTTGAGTAGCTTCTACAACATGAATAGTGGTTTCTGACTTTTGAAAACATATTGAAGAATATTAATTACCGTGTAATAAAGCTATTTTATTAATATAATCATGAATCAAAATCATCAATCAAAAAATATATCATGAATCAAAATCATGAATCAAAAAATCAAATGTAAAATTTGTATCTTTTAGAGGACACAACAGAAGAGTCCTTAACAGACATTGGCACTTGTGGAGATATGCACCTGGCCATGCTCCCACATACTGCAGGGGAGTCCTCTTGGATATCAGGACTCCTTTAGGAGGACTCCAGTGGAAGAGTCTGAGAGTCTCTGTTGAGTTGATTTCTGCATTCTTTCATCTCCCTTAAATTTCCTGTAACTGCAAGTGACTAAGGCAGATATCAATGAATTCGAGATTTATTTTATTAAGGTGGAGGACACAATTAGGAAAAAGAAATTTGAGTCCAGAGGTATCTATGACCTGTGTCTTTCCCCAAAGAGGGTTTCTGGGGACTTCAATATTTAAAGGAGAAAGAGCAAGCAGGAGGGGGAGAAAAAAAAAAAACAAAAAAAAAAGAGGGAGGGTAGGCACTGAGGCAAGTGGTTACTTGTTTGAGGCTCTCATTAACACTCAGTAAATCTACAGTTTACATTAGATAAAGTAAGCATGTGTAATTACAGCTATATGTTTGGGAACAGAATGTGTGACTCAGTTCCCAAGTTTAACTTTACCTTTGGGATAGTGAGTTTGGGGTCCTGAGATTCTATTTTTCCTTCACACTCCTTTATGAGGATCCTCTTATCACAATTTGCCAGACTCAACTTTTAGCACACTACCATGTTTCTCAGGACATAATAAAAAAAGACATGCTAAAATGAATTCATAGTCAAGTTCTAGAGATAACATTTGTATAAAGCATAATACAGAGGAATAAAAAACAAAATGTCACACATTCCCAGTATATTTTTGTTTAGTAAAAAAATGTTCTGATGTAATTTTTGCAGGTTGTACCTTCAAAGCATTATTCCAGCCACAAATGCAACTGACTCTTGATTTCTGAGAGTGTAACCGAAAGATATATAAATATACTTTTATATAATCATACAGCAATTTTATATCAGTTACTGAAACTATACGTATTTAAATATGATAATATTATATATAATATTGTGTGATAAATATCAGGTTTTATAATTATACATACATTATTATATACTTCAATATTTTAATATAAACATCAGTATTACATTTTAATATAAAATCATTTAATAGTTGATAATAAACACATTAATTTTTATTAATCAATACAATTTATATTAATAAATTAATAATAAAAATTATTAATAATAAAAATATTATATGAATGACTACGCTACTATTTATATATATTGTATATATATAAATAAAGTGAGTGTAAGAAAGATGCATTTCTGTAATGGCTCCATGTTAATAAAAGCTTCATTAATTTCTATTGGATCATAATAGCCATATAACTTTCTTAGAGCATCAGTTGTATTTTTAAATACTACATAAAATTATTAATGTACTTATCATTATTAAATGTTAAATGTAAGGACACTGAAGAACAGAGAAGTTAAACTACTTCTGAGAACTCACCAGTCTTGAGTTTTTGTGTTGCAGAGTAAATATTTGGACACTGTTGTGTCTGATTCTGGAGGGTTGCTTTTAAACAGGAAGAAATAACTATAGCTATCTAGAATAATAGATGAGGATTTAATGACAGTTTGAGAACTGTTATGGGGCAAATAATTAAACTTTGATCTTCATACTAATGAAGCAATCTCTTTAATTTCAACAGAAGGTGTGTATGTAGGAGCCGAGGGTTAGATTAACCAGTCTACCATTGAATATTTAAATCCTGTTGAGGGTAATTAATTTTCTTATCCTGTTTGGAGAGATAAATATAAATATAACTAATCATTACACACTTTTGGAGGAGATTTGAAATCCACAATTGTGTATGCTCTGAATACGCGTGAGATCCTATAACTTCCATGTAAGACAAGGAGTTTGCTCTGATTCCCTTGGTCAGATTTGGAAATCAGCTGCACCTCTGGCAGCTAAATGTTTATTTTATCTGCTAGAGTGGCAGCCACTCCGAAAAAGTCAAATTTATTTGTTTTTACTTTTGCACATCCATTCTAGAGTCAATGTTATTCCTTCTAAAGACAAGCTGTTTGAAGAGAAATGTAGCTCTATTTAAAGATGGGGAAAATTATTCTAACAGGTTTATTTTCTATCAGTTTTCTCATCTGCTGCCTCTTTTGTTATCAGAATAAAAGGTGTACTAGATATAATAATGAAAGTATTATTAACTGAATAAGAAAGAGGGTGTATTTTATAGACTCTCACGTCTAACTTAGAGAAAATTAGAAATTTCTATCTTTTAGGATTTGTGTAGATTGGAAAAAAAAAGATATAAAAAATGAGGATTTTTTCAGGATTGGACTAAACAAAATGTGTTTTGGAGCTTCTGAAAATAATAAAAAGGACACTCTAGAGTTTGAAAATTACTATGAATAAATAGAAAAGAAAGTGTGAGGGCGGCTGTCCAGGAAAACACAGACATCAAAGAATAGTGAAAGTTCTAGAGATAACTTATTTGTATGAAAGCATAATATAGAGGAATAAAAAACAAAATGTCGGGTCGGGCGCGGTGGCTCACGCCTGTAATTCCAGCACTTTGGGAGGCCGAGGCGGGCGAATCATGAGGTCAGGAGATCGAGACCATCTTGGCTAACATGGTCAAACCCCGTCTCTACTAAAAATACAAAAAACTAGCCGGGCGAGGTGGCGGACGCCTGTAGTCCCAGCTACTGGAAGGCTGAGGCAGGAGAATGGCGTGAACCCAGGAAGTGGAGATTGCAGTGAGCTGAGATCCGGCCACTGCACTCCAGCCTGGGTGACAGAGCGAGACTCCTTCTCAAAAAAAAAAAAAAAAAAAAAAGGCGCACATTACCAATATATTTTTTATTTGTAACAAATGTTCTGATGTAATTTCGGCAGCCAGTAACCTTCCAAGGATCATTCAAATCACATCGTAAATGCGACTGACCTTGATTTCTCAGAGTGTAAAAAAGATGTGTGATATATATATCATAAGTTGTTGCTCTCAACAATGCCATTTATTCGAAGGTGAAATAGCTGTCTCTAAGCACCCTGTGTGTGTGTGTGTCTGTATATGATTCATTGGAAGTTTCACTTATGAATGAAATGGTGTGGATGATTAGGTACATAGTCATTTGATCAACAAAGATCAAGGGTCTACATCTTTTAGCACTCATCTCCTTTGGGCCTTACTGTAAATAAATCTTGGACTCTGTCCTTGTCAGTTCTTCTCCTTAAAGCCATTTATGTTGCAATTTCTTCTGTCTACAAATTTGCAGTGAGTGTGATAAAGATAATGCCAGTACAGGCATTAGCACTGCTGCTGTAAGCCCTAACGGGCAACTCAGTCTCCAGGAAAGAAGTGTGTCTGAAGTTCTGAAGCCACAGGAGTTCTATTAAAATTTTGTTTATTGTCTTCCTTAGCCGGCCTAATGAAAAACCACCTTAACTGTTAATACTGTTTTTTGTATGTATTTGAAGGTTATTAAATGATTATTGTTATTTAACATTTGAACTCTCACAGTTTTTAAGAGATTTTATGAAAGAAATTTGGTCTTTATTTCAAAACAGCTCATTAAACAAAATTACCAATAATAAAAAAAAAAGTTCATATGTTATATAATATATANTAAAAATAAATCTCTCAAAACTAACCAAATAAATAATTCCCTAAATACTTTTTTGTCATAACAATCACTATGTTTGTCAGAGTCTACATTTATCTCAGCTAAAAACACTGAGATATTTTATAAATAAACCAAACAATGCTTTTCAACATCTCCTATTTACAAATTACTTAGATAGACATTGTAAGGGATGTGTTGTTTAAAATATGATGTCCATCCTTCACGTAGTCTCGTAATCTAGTGGGAGAAATAAAAGATACGCACATAAGAAAAAACTAATATCTAACCAATGAACTATAAAAGATAAATTAACTGTGCGGAAAGTTGAAATGTGTTCTCGGAAAACATCCTTTATTTTTACCATGTACCTTCAGTTTTACTGCCCACTGTTCTTTATCACCTAATTTGTGTACATTTATAGTTGTCATTTCCCCTCTCACTCTTCTCACATCAAATCCATCCAACATTTCAGAGCAGAAGAATTTTCCATTAAGAATATTTTCATTGTAGACTTTTGCAGCTGAAAGTTGTCTTAGCAATCTAATTTAGGAACTGCGTCTCGCACATCTTTTTACTTACTACAACACTTAAACTATACATTTTCACAGAGTAAAAACAAGTATTTTCATTTGTTAAATTGGGTGGCTGGGATAAAAGAACCTTGTCAACGTTTTTCTATGATTTCCTATTGTTTTCGTGATTTGCTCAAAATTACTGAAATTGAAGTTTAGGCCAGTTATTATCTTTACACAAGTTATTTACCTCAAATGACTCCACCAAGAAACACTTGGCCATTTCAACCAATCCATTATCTTCATTGTTCTCTGAAGACTTTATGTTTAAAATTTGGTGTTCTCCACCCTGTGCTGTGCCTATCATAAGCTCACCTGTCCTTTAACAGAAAAAACAAGGGCTGTTGCTTGTAAAGCATCGTCGAACTAATGCTTTCTGTGAAGCTTGGAGGGGATTACCTTGTATATATTAATTTGGTACAAACATCATGTACCATTTTATTGTTCATTTGATTTGTACTAATTATTATTAGGTGCAAAAGTTTCTGAATATAGCAAGAAATAAAATAGCTATGACATTTTACAGATGTTATAGTTTAACGGGAAACACATTGAACAAATAACCACATGAAAAATCGGTAATAATTTTTACTTTTCTTTTGTTAACTTCTATTTTAAGTTCTGGGGTACATGTGCAAGTTTGTTACATAGGTAAATTATGTCATGGGGGTTTGTTGTGCAGATTATTTCATCACCCAAGTATTAAGCCTAGTACCCATTAATTATTTTTTTCCAGATCCTCTCCCTCCTCCATCCTTTACCCTCTTAAAGGCCTCAGTGTTTGTTATTCCCCTCTATGTATGCATCCATATGTTCTTACCATTTAGCTCCCACTTTTAAATGAGAACATATGGTATTTGGTTTACTGTTCCTGCATTATTTTGCTAAGGATAATGACCTCTAGCTTCATCCATGTTCCTGCAAAGGACATGATCTCATTCTTTTTTATGGCTGCACAGTATTCCATGGTGTATATGTGCTGTATTTTCTCTATTCTGTCTGTAATTGATGGGCATTTAGGTTGATTCCATGTCTTTGTTAACTGTTTTTACTTTTCCTTCATAGCTCTTTTAATAATTGATGTCTATAAAATAATAACTCATTGTTTTAATTTGGATTTCTCTAATTCTAGTAAAATAGACTTTTAAATTGATAATTGACTTTTGATTTTGTAAACTAATAGGAATTGATTTCTTCTTTTGTAATTTTACTTCTAAGGTAGAAAATCCTCTTTCCAATGCCTAGATAAATATTTATTCCAACTTTTCATAATTTGAAGTGGGGGAGTTAATTGTGATTATTTAGTATTATAAAAATTAAAATAATGGGTCTGAGGTAAGGTTTTAAATACATACACACTGTATGGTGTGTGTGGTCTGAGTTAAGGTTTTAAATACACACACAAACATGTATACATACATAAATTATTTCATTACTAACCTATAGTCCTAACAGAAGACTTTTAAAATAAATGTTTATTGTAGAACCGTTTTAGATTGACAGAAAAAAATTCAGACAGTACAGAGTGGTCATATACCCCATGTAATTTCCTTCATTAGTAACATCTTACATCTGTTATATGTATGTACATCTGTTATAATTAATGAATCTTTGTTGACGCATTATTATTAACTAATGCCTATTTTTATTCTGGTTTACCTAGTTTCCAACCTGGCTTTTCTTTTCTTCACCAGGATCCCGTCCAGAAGAGCAGGTTACATTTCTTCCTGTCTCTTAAGCTCCTCTTGGCTGCTACATTTTTTCAGGCTTTCTTTGTTTCTGATGACCCTAATGGTCTTGAGGGGACTGGGCAGGCATTTTACAGAATGCTCCTCAATTTTTATTTACCTGATGTTTTTCTCATGGTTAGATTGCATTTATGGGTTTGGGAAAGGAAGACCATAAACAACATTTTCATCACATTATTTACATAATCTTCTCCCTTGACATAGAATGTTGAGAAAGGAGAGAAACTTTTTATCTGAGGAGTGTGAGCCCCTTTAAATTATTAGGCCCAGACAGGCATTGAAATGTGGCAGCAGTCACATCTCACTTCCCTTTGAACTAAGTATTAACCTTTTGAGGCCGCTTGCTTTGAGGGCTCTAGACTGGCTGACACCAAGCAGTCATAAAATTAACCCAACAGTGCCATATGCTGAACATCGTAACTCACACTGTGTAGTGAGTGACATACAGCCAACCACTAATCAATGCCATTTCTGTAAACCAGTGAGAATTCCTGACAAACAACTTTGTGCAGCTCACTGCTTGTTCCCCTATGCCTGTGAAAACCTGCTTGTAACAGAACGCCACAGGGAACGCTTTTGTTCATTCTGATTTGCATTTACTAATTTGCTAAAAATCTGTTTTTATATATCCTTTAAATCAGAACTGTTATAAACTTTAAGTAGACTGTTCTATCACTCGTCTGAATTTATGAGGAGACTATACATGGGCTGGTTACAATATTAATGACATATGCTCAAAGTGGACTTTCAAAATAATAGGTGTTATGAAGTTGCCAGTCTCTAAACATAGAATGGCCCAGGTCATGACACTATATCCCAGCCACAAGGAACAGCCTTCTGGTTGACATATGCAAGATACTGTTACCTAAATTGCATTCAGCAACCATGACCAGTCTTTCTTGCTATATATATATATATATATATATAAGCTT
>NW_016814947.1:231407-247292 GCF_001698545.2 Rhinopithecus bieti | reverse complement strand
TATATATATATATATTTGCTGAACAATCTTAGGTGTATCTTCCTATCAGAGAAAAAATTACTGAGTAACTTCTATAAGATATCTTTATTTCTATAAGAGATTTTCAGCTTTCAGAAAAAAATGAAATATTAAAATGAGCTATTTTTAAATGAAGTTGTTGTTAATAATAATTTAAAAGGACTAAGTTCACCAACCACCTGTCATTCATTCCTTGGAGCCCTAGCGACTTGCCATTACCTGCCCTTCACTGTAAGAGATGGGATCAGAAAACTAGAATACAATGGATAAGAGATTAAGGTGGGCTGTGTGCTCTGAACAGCAGGGCCATCGCATTGTTGCAACTTTGCTTGTGAGAAGTAGGGGGAGGGAAGCCTGAAGAGAGGAAAGTGCACTTGAAGGAGGCCTTGCACAGAAATTGCCTAAGATTGTTCAACAAGTAAAAGATAGCAAGAAGGCCTGCTCATGGGTGCTGAATGCAATTCAGGTAATAGTATCTTGCATATGTCAACCAGAAGATGTTCTTATGGCTGGGACGTAGTTTCATGACCTGGCCCATTCCATATTAAGTTGGGGTGGGTTCACCATTTTTTCTTTCAATTCTAAGAAATTTAGATTATTATATTACAAGTGATAGAAAACAATGTTTCAAGGCAGGAGAATTATAGGAATTAGAAAAATAATGCCAGCAATTCTTTACAAAGTTCAACAGGAAGAGGTAGCAACAGCCACAGTACCTGTCAGGAAGCAGTGGCACTGGAATAGACGGTGATGGCACAACAAAGAGGAGAAGACAGAGCCCATAGGAAATCAAGAGAGTGAAGTGGGCAGGCCTGGTAACTGCAGTAATGTGAGGATTAATGTTGCCAGTTTGAGCAACTCCCACTTTTAACCCTGTGATACACATACACACACGCTAATATATATACACATATATGCACACACACATATAACATATCATTATAAACTATAATTATATGTATGTGTAATATATTATGTATGTATTATATATGTATACATTAAATATGTATCATCTATGTATATTGGTTCACTGTTCCTGACTCCTGTAGCCCTGGTTATAATGTTGGGACACTTTAGGCCTCAGAAAATAGAACCCCTCTCTCTGACTTTCTCTTACCCTCCTTTCACCTACCCAAAGCAATTGCCATCTGACTGTGAGTCCTAACACCCTCATTTCAGAGGAAATCCTGTCCCATACTCTGAAGGGAGGCATAATTCACAGAGAGGCCAAGAAGAATCCAGACAGGCCTTGCTAGGTTTAAAACATACCCTTTCAGGCCAGGTGGGGTGGCTCACGCCCGTAATTCCACCACTTTGGGAGGCCAAGGCAGGCAGATCACCTGAGGTCAGGAATTCAAGACCAGCCTGGCCAACATGGTGAAACCCAATCTCTACTAAAAATACAAAAATTAGCCAGGCGTGGTAGTGCATCCCTGTAATCCCTGTTACTCAGGAGGCTGAGGCAGGAGAATTGCTTGAACCTGGGGGGTGAAGGTTGCAGTGAGCTGAGATTGTGCCACTGCACTCCAGCCTGGGTGAAGAGTGAGACTCCATCTCAAAATAAATAAATAAATAAAAACACATACCCTTTCTGTCCAAATCACACTTCACACTTCTACGCAGTTACTAATCATGCCTATCCAGTAAGTCTCCATAAAATGCAAAAGAGGACAGGGTTTGGTGCAGTGTGCCCAAGGAGGGTGTATTAGTTCATTTTCACGCTGCTGATAAAGACATACCTGAGTCTTTGAAGAAGAGGTTTAATGGACATACAGTTCCACATGACTGGGGAGGCATCACAATCATGGTGGAAGGCAAGGAGGAGCAAGTCACCTCTTACATGGATAGCAGCAGGCAAAGAGAGAGTGCCTATGCAGGGGAACCTTTATTTATAAAACCATCAAATCTCATGAGATTTGTTCATTATCCTGAGAACAGCATGGGAAAGACTTGCTTCCATGATTCAATTACCTTTCAGTGGGTCCCTCCCACAACACATGGGAATTCAAGATGAAATCTGAGTGGGGACAGAGCCAATCATATCAGAGGGCATGGAGACCCTGCACCCCTTCCCCCATACCTCAACCTACTTTTTCTGTATCCTCTGTAACATCTTTTATAATAAACCAGTAAACTTGTTTCCCTGAGTTCTGTGAGCTGTTCCAGAAAATTATTTGAACCCAAAGTTGGATTCAAGGGAACCCCAACTTGAAGTCGGTCAGCTCTGGAGGCCTGGATTTGTGATTTGTGTCTGAAGTGGGGACAGTCTT
This sequence comes from Rhinopithecus bieti, assembly GCF_001698545.2. NCBI lineage: Eukaryota > Metazoa > Chordata > Mammalia > Primates > Cercopithecidae > Rhinopithecus > Rhinopithecus bieti. Next base: position 245,004 of record NW_016814947.1, on the reverse strand, counting down.
GGGGACTGAGCCCTCACCCTGTGGGATCTCATGCTATCTCTAACTAGATAATATAGGAATTAAGTTGGAGGATGCCCAGCTGGTGTCCACTTCTTGGTGTAGGGGAAAACCCCCATGCTTTTGGTCCCAGAAGCTTCCTTGTGTTGAAGATTGTTGCTGTGGTAGTGTGAGCGCAGAGAATAAACACAGTTTGAGTTTTTATTCTAAACAAACTAAGCTGGAGACCATGGTGGAGGAGCAGGTGTAGGGAGTAAGAAATAGTGGGTTTTGTTTAGTTGTATAAAATACAATGTGCTTGTATAATGCTTGATGGAACTATGGTGTACAAACAACAAACAAAAAATTTAGGTCTCTGAGCATCATAGGCAAGAAAGTATGTCAGCATACCAAACTTTCCAATAAAAAGGGGGGATTGTCCAATAAATAAATCTTCGTAACTTATTCTTAGTCACATTTCTAGCAAGACTTCTGATCACAAGCTAATTGATCTGCCATCTTTTAACCTGCCAGTGGGGTTGGGGCTGTGCAGCCTTTGGAAGCAGCAGAGTGACTCTCACATCCTGGTTGTGGAAAGGCATTCTGCAGCTCCACGTCTATGCACTATCACTTTTTGTCTCCTTCAAGTCCATGTATTTAATACTTTCATATGTTCACGGTGGATAACTGTCACACCTTACACCTCTCCTCTGACTGGTTTAGGTCTATGTATCCAACAATCTACATTATATATTCTTTATAACTTTGCTTCAGTTAGACTGTATTTTCTTAAGACTTGCAAAAACAACGGCACCATAAACAGTTTAAAATAAAAGACTGCAAATCAAGAGGCAGGAATGGCTTCAGGGTTGGCTTGATTCAGCAGTTCAATAGTGACATTAGACACCAAGTTTCTTTCTGTTTCTTGCCCAGTTTTCCATCCTAAGCAGGCTTTCTCTCATGGTCCCCAGATAAATAACAGGAAGTAACCATGGTGCTCTGCTTTGACTTTGGGGAGAAAAACTTGAGTTTATTCTCTTGTAGAGGATCGGGAAAGTGCCAAGGTTGTTGCAGCTTGACCTAATTCCTATTTCAATGACCCTGAGACAAGCTCCTTGTCTTCTGATGGTTGTGCTTTCTGGAAAAATGAAAGCATTGCATTCCTAAAAGAGAGTATCTTCTCGGTCTTACTTGCTGTTAATGATGATTTTCGAATACTTTGATGAAACACATTGAGGCTGCTTTCTAGTTTGTGCCAGCAAATCATGTGATGGCAAAGATTGAGTATGGACTAACTTCTCTTCAGACAGAATTTAACTGATTCATGTGAGCGATACTTTTTCCCATTCAGAGAAAAGAAGAATTGCTTTTAGTAGCTTTTCAGAAAATAAAGAAATTTCAGACTGCATAAACCTTCATTAAAAGTTATCTCTAAATTCATTGGCCAAAAATGAGTCATGTGTCCAATAACAAAACAATAAATTGTAGCAAGAAATGGGATTTTCTGATTAGAGTAGGCTTTGTCTACATTTAACTTCTGGGTAGAAACAGATATAAAAATAGCCTCTCAGAACAACAAGAGCTAGTCAGGGAGGCAGGGAGCTGACCAACAGTTAGGGTGCTTATGAAGGCAAGGGATTTGGGCATTGAGAAGGCAACACCTAGAAAATTAAATAATAAGCAAATCTAACTTAATAAACCTAAAATTTTATGTTTTCCCATGGTTAGTCTTTCTCATCTTGGTCAGTGACAACACAATCCACCTAGTTCTACAATTACAACAACAACAATAACTAAAACAACTAAGCAGCACTCTCTTCTATCATTGTATTGCTACTCTCATATGATTGTAAGCGAATCCACATGGCTCTTGCTCTAATATACTGACACTTCCCCATTTAAACCCTTCTAGTAATAGATCATCTATTACATGGTTTGTCATATGACTTCTTAACATGCTTCCACAAGGGTGCTGTGTGGTCCATTCTCCAAAGATCCTCTCGCTCCCAGATCTTAGGCATAGCCAGCAGGATCAAGATTTGAAAATAAGGACTGTGTAGAAGTGGACTCAAGATATAAATTGTAGATTTACCTGCTGTTCTATTGCCACTACATGCAATAAATAAAAATGGCCTTGTCTTCTGTGTTTATGACAGATCTCCCATTCAAATGAAAATGTGTGAATAAATATTCTACCTGATGGGCACTGTTTTTCAAAACTGATCAAGGTAATAGATCATCTAAGTCTTTAAGTTATTTGATTTATTTGCTAACTTCATATGTGATGAAAGAAATTTTCTTTCTTCAGAAGAGTTTAACCACTGCCAAATTGTAAAGCCATTCAAGAATGTCTACACTGATTGTAGCGCAAATATTATAAAACAAACAAACAAAAAACAAAGCAAACTCAATTAACTATACTCTTCAGCAATTATTATACAAAAGAAAAACTGCTATCAAGGAAAATAACAACAGGTCATGATGCTGACTAGACCATTAAGATTCTAAGTTTCTATTCAAGTATTATAGTGAAACCAACTCCCTCTAGCATGTGTGTGAATTTCATTGATTCCACATCTCTTCCTGTTTAATGATGATGTCAAAATGATTCTTTATCCGTCTGCATTTTACTGACTATATTGTTATCTATCACTGTTCTTAATGTCAGGAAATTGTAATTCTGGCTCTAGCTTTGTAAATACCAGGTATGTGACCTGGAGTGATTTGTTAAGCTTTCCTGGACTTTAGCATGTGTAATTGTTTACTTTCTTTCCAGTGTTCCAGTTGTTGTGAATAACTCAATAAACATCAGTTATGTTTACAACTAAGCAAACATTGAAATCCTTTACAATTGTTTCATCTTATTTTAAAATCGTATTTTTTATCATTGGTATCAACTTTTTTACCCCTTGAGTTTTCTTATTCTTTTCGAGGTTTTCATCCTTGATTATGCTACTACAGGTCTACATTGTTCCCCTTAAGAGCCATGTAACACCAGATGAGTAAGCGGAGGCTGAGGGAGAGAGGATCTCTTCACTTTGTGGGTGCTGTATGATACAATGTAGGTTTCTTTTATAGGTCACTTCACTTTGTATTTTTCCAGCAACATTTCTTTTTCACTTGTACTGTTACTGCTGCATTTATGTTACTATTTCAGTAGTATTTTTTATTTGTCCATGGTATAGAAAAGCCAAATAATTGAGAAGAAACCTTCTGTATATTGGTTGAATAGTATTTCATGCACCTAAAGATATTTTCTCATTTAATAATTGAATTGTCCTAGAATATGGGCATCAATAGTTTGCAGTTACATATGAGAAAGTAGGTTAAGAGAAAATAATTTGTTAAAGTGAAAATAGCCATATGCCCTGTGGCATGATCAGAATTTTAACTGTTTTGTTTGCACCAAAAAAAATACTCTTTTTATGACTCTGAATACTCGAAAGAGAGGAAGCACTTTGGTGTCTCTTCCATAAGGGCACTAATCATACGGATTCAGGGCCCCACTCTTATGACCCCATTCAACCTTAATTACCTTCTTTAGGCCCTATCTCCAAATACAGTCACACTGGGGGGTAGGGCGTGAACATAAGAACTTTGAAGGGACACAATTCAGTCCATAACACACACTGACAGACATTTAAGTTTTGAGGCAGGAGATAGCAGAAACATATAAGGCAACTTTCTGGGTTTTGCCATGGTGTATTGCCATGACATTTGTAAACTGGCATGTTGCCCATTGGAGTGTCTTCTTTTTTTCTTTTTTTTTTTTTTTTTTTTTTTTTTTTTGAGACAGGGTCTCGCTCTGTCACCTATGCTGGAGTGCAGTGGTGCGATCTCCAGCTCACTGAAACCTCTGCCTCCCGGGCTCAAGTGATTCTCGTTCCTCAGTCAGCTGAGTAATTGAGACTACAGGCGTGCACCATCACACCGGGCTTAGAGACAGAGTTTCACGATGTTGCCCAGGCTGGTCTCGAACTTCTGAGCTTAAGCGTTCCATCTGCCTCAGCCTCCTAAAGTGCTGGGATTACAGGCATGAACCACCACGCCTGGCCAATTTGAGTGTCTTTATGTTAATAAGCAGTGAGGGTCACTAAAGGTCATTTTTGTCCCATCTTCTGATTTCCACAGGCTTCTTCACTGCACACTGTTTTGATCAAATCCTGCTGGGATCAGCGAGGTTGCCAACAGGGTAGGGTCCAGTGCTGGAAAAATAAGGCTTGCTGATCCCCTACCTATAAAAGCCTAATATACCTCTGTCTACATATCTATCTATGTCTATCTATTTTTTGTTTGTTTGTTTGTTTTTACTGCTCATGGGTTTTGTGTTCTATCTACTTTAAAGTAATCAAAATATTCTTTTTTTCCTTCAGTTGCAACTTCAGCATTTTTGTCTAAGGTCCAATTTGAAAAATATTTTCACCCAATCTGTCAGTTTTCTTTCTCTTAGTAGTCCTTTCTCAAGACAAGTTTCTTGTTTTGATGAAGTCCAATTTATCTGTTTGTTCCTTTATAATTCATGCTTGGTGCTGTATCTAAGAAATAGTTGCTGAAACCAATGTCACAAATATTTTTGTTCTAGAAGTTTTATAGTTTTATTTTGTTGTAGAAGTTTTATAGTATTGTTACCAAAATACCAGTGATTTGGTCCAGGTCCTGCTGCTCCCTGCACAGAAAGCCAATGACAGAGACAATGAGTATTGCCAAGGAAGAAGGCTTTACTCGGGAGCTGCAGCCAAGGAGATGGGAGCACAGTCTCAAATCCATTTCCCTGTTGGACTAAAACTAGGGGTTTCCATAGCAGGGAAGAAACGTAACAATGTGTAAGAAAACAGAAAGTAGGGAGGGGCAAGGAAGTAATCATGATGAATGAGAGGTCCAGTGTCTCATTGTCTGGATGTGGTGATGTGCTGAGTTTTAGTGCTTTGATACTTTTTGTTAGAGGCCCAAAGGTCCTTTCCTGAAGAAGGAACTCAGATAAAACAAATAAAAGTTTTGACCTTTAAGAAGAAAAGGGTCAATTTCTGCACTTATCAAAAGAAAAAAAAAAATTTCTATGGGACTAATGGGTTAGTTTCAGTTTTAGGTGCCACATTTAGATCTATGAATATTTTAGTTAATTTTTACATGTGGATTAAGATTTGGATTGCATATAGATATTCAATGATTTAGTTGTACATACACGTATATACATATGGATCTACTTCTGAATTTCTGTTTTTTGTCTATTTTTTCAATTTTTATGCTATTTATCACTCTGTCTTGAAGACTGCAACTTTATAACAAAGCTTCGAAATCAAACGTCTTGCAACCTCGTGAAAATCACTTATTTATTCTAGTAGTTTTTTTTTTTTTTTTTTTTTTTTTTTTTTTTTTTTTTTTTTTTTTTGGTATATTGCATTGGATTTTCTAAATAGGTGAGCAAGTCATCTGCAAAAAACACAATTTTCCTCCATTCTAAACATGTTAACATTTATTTCCTTGCCTTATTGAATTGGTTGGAACCTCCAGTTACCATGTGGAACAGAAGGGGTGAGAGAAGACATCTCTATTTGTTTCTGATCTTAGGAATTAAACATTCATTCTTTCATGCTAAGGATTCTTACTTGCAAGTTTTGAAGATGCACTTTTTAAAGTTGAGAAATACATATTCTATTCTTATTTTGTTGTGAGTTTTTATCATGAAAGGATGATAATTTTTTTTCAAATGATTTCTCTACATATCTCAAAATTAGCATAGTTATATTTTCATTTTTGTTTTTTAAATGTGATGCATCATATTGATTGATATTTTACCATTAAACCATCCTAGCTTTTCTATAATAAACCTCAATTAGTTGCAATACCTTATCCTTCATATATAATCATTAAATCCACATTGTTAAAAATTGGATTAGTACTTTTGCATCTCTGTTCATGAGAAATATTGTTCTGTAGTTTTCAGTAATGTATTTGCAGTAGTGATATGAGGGTAATGAGGCCTCAAAGAATGAGTTTAGGATGCATTCCATCCTCTTCCATTTTCTGCAAGGTTACCACAGAATTTGTTTTATTTATTCCTTAAATTTAGGATAGAATTCACCAATAAAACCACGTAGGCCTGAAATTGTCTTTATCAGGTTTTACTGCAGTTTGTTTAATAGATTTGGGGTTTCAGATTATCTATTTCTTGGTCAGTTATCTTTGGCAGTTTGTGTCTTTCAATGCATTTGTGCATTTCATCTAAATTATTCGATCTGTAGCAAATGGCTTTCATATGTTTTTATTGCATTTTTGATACCTGTAGAATCTGTTGTAGTGTTACCTCTATCCCTGGTATTGCTTATTTTTGTATTTTATTTTTATATCTTATCTAGTCTGTGTAGAAGTTTATTGATTCTATTGATCTTCTCAAATAATAAGTTTTCAGTTGTCTTGATTTTCTCTATTTTGGTTTTGTACTTCATTTATTTTTCTGCTTTGGTTTATATAATTTTCTTTCTCTTGCTTTCTTTGGGTTTAATTCTCTGTTTTAATATAGGTTTTAAGGAGGAAGCTGAGGTTATTACATTTTGATATTTCTTTCTTCCTAATATGAGTGTTAAGTGTTACAAATTTTCTCTAAGTCCTGCTTTAATGGCTTCCATTGATTTCGGAAATGTTTTGTTTTCATTTTTCCTCAGTTCAAAATATTTTCTTTTTTTCTTTAATCTTTGAGTTATTAGAAGTGAGTCAGTAGTTCCCAAATATTAGCCCATCTTTCAGGGATTTTTCTTTTTTATTTCTAATTTAATTCTACTGTGGAAAGGGAACATAATCTGGCATGAAAAACATCTTAGATTTATTGAAACATGTTTTATCCAATAATATGGTGTAACTTTTTTATTTTCTCTGTTCAAGATTCTTTATTTTGCTATTGCTTTTGCAGTGTTATATAAAACAACTGGGTCAAGTTGTTTGAATATGTTGTCTAAGTCTTCAATATATACTTATTTTGCATCTACTTGTTGTATCACTTTTTGAGAAACAAGTATTCAAAGCACAAAATCTAATTGTTGGTTTGTCTATTTCTACTTTTAATTCTGTTATTTTTGTTTAATATATTTTGTGTGCTTCATATATTTTAGATGTATATATATTTTTAATTATTGACTTATTGGAGATGGTATGATTCTATGTGGTATTATTTTTATGATCTGTTACACAGCTCTGGAACATTTCTCAGTCTAGGACCAATTATTCCCTTTTATTGAAACAAGGCTTATCTGTAAACTTCACCCACCCACATTTTTGTGAATTACAGGTTTTCTCCTTTTGGCTGTTGGGAGTAGGCACTATCTCTGGCCTTGTGCGAGTGGCAGATGCTTTGTTTATTTTTTTGCTTGGCTCTTTTCCAGAACTAAGGTATTTTTCTCAAATGCATTTACTGATCAATTTTCTGCCAAATACTTGAGGGAAATCTGCTGCAAATCTTCAGGTTCTCTTACTGTGTGGTGCTATCTGCTCTAGAATTTTGTCTCAGAATCTTTTGCCAGCCTGGTTGCCCCAGACTTCCAGCTCTATCTCTTCAAGTTAGTAAATTTGCCAGACTGTGTGCAGATTCCCTCATCCTGTGCCTGAAAATGTTCTCGAAACAATAAAGCAGGAACTATGGGATAACATCATTTGTTGATTATGTTTCCTGGCTCACTGTCTAGCTTTGTGTGACTCTTGTGGTGGTTGATTTGAAACCAACCCCATAGTCCAACAGACTTTTTTTTTGGATAAACATAGAAATTGACCTTTCTGGTCTTAAGGCTTGAAACTCATATATGTTTATCTGAGTTCCTTTCTCAGGAAACAATCTTCAGTTCTCTCAGAAAAGTATCAAAGAACTGAAACCAGATCACTGCACCAAATGCTGGTTCCCTTATTCACTATGATTGCTTCCTTGCCCCTCCGAAAAGTTTCTGTTTTCTTACATATTGTTACATTTCTTCCCTGCTATATGAACCCCTGGTTTTAGTCAGCCAGATGGATTTTAGATTGATCTCTTATCTCCTCAGCTGCAGCACCCAATTAAAGTTTTCTTCCTTGGCAATACTTGCTGTCTCAGTGATTGGCTTTCTGTGCGGAGAGCAGCAGGACCTAGACCAAACACCTGGTGTTTCGGTAACAGATTTTCCTTTTCTTACATAATTGCAATAGCCAGGAACTCCAATAAAATGATGAAAAGTAGTGGTGACAGAGGACAAGATGGCCTTACTTCAATCTTAGGAAAAGTGCATTTTTTGTTTATTATTTATTAGCCTGTCAGCTGTAGGTTTCATTGTGGATATCTTCTACTATATTAAGGAACTTCTCTTCTAGTTTTGATTAATCAAGATTTTGAACAATCATAGATGTTAAATATTTAAAAATGGTTTTTTTCTTCATTCGTAAGATAGTCTTATGATTTTCTCCTGTAATCTGTCACTATACTAATATTGAATAGTTTCAAACATTCAACTAAACTTGCACAACTTGATTAAACTCTGTCATGATGTATTATATGTTATAAAACAATGTGAACCAATATACTAATATTTTATTAGTTATTCTGCATATATGTATAAATTGTTAACTTTATGAGTATGTAATTCTGCTCACCTGTAATGTCAGATTTTTGTGTAAGAGACTAGTCTCATATAATGAAGTAAAAATTCTTTTTTTTTTTCTGAAGAAAATGTGTATAAGGCTTCTCATTCCTCTAGTGTTACCTTGTATTTGGGGCACTGTTTTGGTTGTGAAAGTTTTGCTTTATTGAGTAATCCTGTCTTACTTTCTGCTTTAAGTTTTCTCTATGAGATTGCACTTCAAAAAGGTTCACTTTCTGTATGTTTTGCCATACACAGAGGTAGACTCCTGTTCTTTTGTTCCTTGTTCCCCAATGCATATCATCATTGGTGGTTCATGTACAGTTTCCCATTTCCACTAGTAATATGCAAGAGTTAAGCATACTTTTTGAAAGCCAATTTATATTTAAACAATGATAGTGAATAGATAAACAGTTAAATATAGAACGAATTAGAGGGTAAGGCCTTGAAAAAAAATTTTTTTTGTTTGTTAGAGGCACTAAATTATATTAGTAGCCAGTGCCTTGTTGAAATACAGTATGTTCAATCCACTATTTTTAAATTGAATAAGTGAACAATCCAGAAAGCAAATCTTTTCTAAATTATTGGGTTAGAGGTCATGTATTTCTAGTTAAACCTTAATATGTAAATAAAACATTTTATAAACTCTCTACTTAAGATTTTGAATAATATTCAAATATACTCATAAAATAGGCATGAGTAGCAGATTCTTCATGTAAAAATGAACCTATTTAAGAAGGATTTTTTGAAAACATAGGTTGGCTGTTGGATTCTACCACCACAATCGGACTCCTACCAGCCCCAAGATTACCCAGCTTACAATCTCTTGCATCTACCTGTTCATCCTCCTCATAATTAGGAAGCAGCTGTTTCTGGCCTTCTCCCACAGCAACTGTCAACTGCAAATGGGATATAGAAGATCAGGAAAAGTAAAAGATTGCTTTGTGCCAGTGACAGGATACCATTAGTCTTATAGAGATATAGTATCTACACTTTACATCAGAACTTTATAATTGATTTATTTCTGTCAAATGGTGAGTCACTGTCTTCAGCCATTCAGACGGCTTTAACCAAAACAACATAAACTGGAAGGCTTATAAACAATAGAAATTTATATCTCACAGTTCTGAGTGGAATTTCAAGATAGAGGTCCTGCCTGTGTTCTAGTGATGCCCTCTTCCTCACTGCCTTTCCACAGTGACCCACATGGCACAACTGGCACACGGTCTCTCTAGGTCTCTCTTGTAAAGGCATTCATCTCCTTTATGAGGGCTCCACTCCCATGACTTAATCACATCTCAAACGTCCCACTTCCTCAGATCATCAACTTGGGGGTTAGGATTTCAGCATATGGATTTTTGGGAGACATAAATATTTAATCCATCTCAATAAGGGGCTTATAATTTTCCTTTAGAATAAAGTCATGAGTATATGAGTAGGCATATATCCAGTTATAGTCCATGGTCTCTCTATATCAAGATCAAATATTAATAATCAAGTGATGTGTTTAAAGCAATTTGAGTTTTAATGAACAGCTATGTCAGGTTCTTAACTATATGACTTCCTTTACTTCTAAATTAGACAATATAAAATGAAGGTATATACATCAACTCCAGCCTCACTTTTAAATGAAGTAGGAGAATGATTACTAGGGCTTTCTTTTACAATGTCATTTATTTTGCCTTTAAACCCATTTGTGTCTAGTGTTTTATTATTGGAACACTAAGCTTGTGGGAGTTATTTATATGCTACTGCTCAAGGTCATTACCAAGGTCCGATTTTTCACAAATAAAATTTGCAACCTCTGGCATAAATGGGTTAAGAATTATACAGGGGAAGGAAATCCTGAGTGACAGTTATATGGTGATTTAAATATTTATAAAAATATCAACTCAAACTCATGCATAAATTATTTATTTAACTGAATTTAAAACCCAGGAAATGTAAAATTAATTGAAGTAGCGATCTGTAAATGTTAAGCCTCCACAAATTATATAATAAGATTGTTTTTTCTCTATATAAGTCCCAATAGTTGAGAAGAAAATACAATAAAGTAAACAACATTCAACTGAAATATCCCATGGCAGAAGTAGCATTTTATTATTTCTGTTTAATTTAAATATTTGATACCTTTTTTTTCTCATTCTATAAGTTAATAAGGCTGGAAGCCAATTGGATTGAAAACAACCTTTTCAAAAAGCAGAGCACAAATACTTTTCAACAACAAATATTACACATAATAAATGTGATTATCTTGAAAATTCATACAAATGTGGAGAGCTTATGTGGAATGATATTTTACTAGCTAAATATGCAGTAAAATATCCACAGAGGTGGAGTACCTACGGTGCCATTACAGGCTGGGGAGTCTACAAGTGACTACAATATTATCAACTTGAGGGAGAATATAAAATTCAGTACAACTTTAGATTTGGTTTATTTTATTTTTATTTAATTTATTTACTACTTTTATACTTGCGCAGTAAGTCAAAAGATTCTTGCAGCATAATATTGTGATGAAAAATGCTACAATAAAAGAAAATACTGCCTCATTTAAATATTTACAGAGTAACCTTTAGAATTAATATTTTTTTAAAAAGCCCGCGGCTCTTGTGACACTACTCTTATTTTAAACTTCTATGTTAATGTAGTTCATAGTCACAGAAAAGTTGCAAGAATAACCCCATGACTTTCCACATACCATTGACCCAGCTCCTCCAAATGTGAATATCTTACTGCATGAGCTTTATTATTCTGTCCAACCATTCACCCATCCATCCATTTGTCCGACATCTCACTCTCTCCCTCTCTCATTAATAATCTGTCTTTTTTATTTTTCCTAACTATGTGAGAAGAAGTTGCAGGTTCACTTTCTGTTTACCTTAAATACTAACTTTACCTAGGAACATGCGTGTTTTTTCATGAAACAATAAAATTATAAAAATCAGGAAACTAACACTGAAATAATACTATCAACCAATATGTAGGCTTTATAAAATTTCTGTCATTGATTAACAAATGCATTTAAAGGCAAACTCACTGTTTCAATTTTCTTTTAATTAACTTCTATTTTAAATGTTATCTTTTATTTTCAGGAATTAAAAATTTTTTTCTTTGTAGTTATTTTGGTAACTGGAAACTTTATCAGAATAATACAGTTCTGCATGGTATCCTCATAGTACATACCAGCCAAGATTCATGTTATCAATTTTGGCTGCATTAAAACTTCCATCGTTCTTCCTGCACCTTGTTTCCAACTCAGGATTTTTCTGTCCTTTAGAATAACCAGGTCACACACAAATTTTGGGAGTTAGGAAGTTTCAGTGAATAGCTTTTTTTTTTTTTTTTTTTTTTTTTTTTTTTTTTTTTTTCCTATCTAGATTCTGAATACATAAAGAAATACAAGCAGGCCGGGCATGGTGGCTCATGCCTGTAATCCCAGAACTTAAGGAGGCAGAGACAGGGGGATTACTTGAAGTCAGGGGTTCAAGACCAACCTGATCAACATGGTGAAACCCTGTCTCCACAAAAAAAAAAAAAAAAAAAAATTAGCTGGGCATTGTGGTGCATGCCTGTAATCCCAGAGCTTTGGGAATCCATGGCAGGCGGATCACTTAAGGCCAGGAGTTTGAGACTAGCCTGACCAACATTGTGAGACCCCATCTCCACTAAGAATAAAAAAATTAGCTAGGTGTGGTCACATGTGCCTGTAATCCCAGCTACTCGGGAGTCTGAGGCATGAGAATTGCTTGAACCCAGGAAGTGGAGGTTGCAGTGACCTGAGATGGTGCCACTGCACTCCAGCCTGGGCAACAGAGCGAGATTCCATCTCAAAAAAAAAAAAAAAAAAAAAATTAGAAAGAAATATAAGAAGATTAAAGAGAGCAATGTGTCACCTTTTAATTAATGGAGACGACTCTGGGGAATATGGATTTAAATTTATTAGTCACTGAACTTCTAATAAATGTCCCAGAATTAGGAAAGCCTAGTACTCTAATAATAGGCAAAGTAGGACAACCACATGCCTTTTGTGAGGGGAAGTCCCTTTAAAACCTATCACATGGCCTTTTGACACCTTGGACATAAAACACTAAACGTTTTAGAAAATATTTTTTTAATTGTAATTAATTGCTGGACTGAATTTGCAAGGAATTGCACATCAAATATGATTCTGCTGAGGAGAAAAATCACTGGAATGGTAAATAGACCAAAAGCATTTATCCAGAACAGAGAAAAATTCACAGAAAAGCAGATGTAATAAAGAATGTGATTCTATTGTGATGCTTGACTACTGGTAGATTCCAAGCTCCACTTCTCCTACTTTCCCTTTTGCCCCGTAAGTCATCATAGTAATTAGAAAGTTCAGAAGCTCCTTCTTTGAATGCCACAGAGGAACTTCAAACAACACAAATTGTGCTTGTGAGCCCTCGCCTCAGGCCAGACCCAGCCATAAGAAAAACAGAGCCACGGCATCTTTCTTTCAAATGAACCTCCACGAGAGTGTCACGACTTCATAGTCTCCTTTTCTGAAAGCATGGTCTTCAAAAAATGAAAACTGGAATTCCACGTGCAAAAGAAACTGGGCTCTTACCTTACACTTTATACAAAAATTAACTCAAAATGTACTGAAGACTTACCTGTAAAATTTAAATTATATAACTCCTAGAAGAAAACATAGAAGAAAAACTTTTTAACATTGGACTTGGCAATGATTTTTTTGGATAATGACATCGAAAGCACAAACAACAAAAGCAAACCGACAAATGATACTACATCAGAATTAAAAATGTCTGTGTATCAAAAGAAAAATCAAAAGAATGAGTAGAGAACTCACAGGATGGAAGAAATATCTGCAAATCATATGTCTGACAAAGGCTTAATATCCAGAATACATAAAGCAATCCAAAATATATATTAGCAACTCAACACCAAAAAAAGATAACTAGATTAAAAACTGGGCATTGGCCGGGCGCGGTGGCTCAAGCCTGTAATCCCAGCACTTTGGGAGGCCGAGACGGGCGGATCAC